>NW_017306797.1:844986-878522 GCF_000935625.1 Nanorana parkeri | reverse complement strand
ATATATATATATACACAAAACTACAAATTCATGCATTTCCTTTAAGATCAAAACAGCACAGCTTCCCCAATGGTGACATGTTTTAACTCTGGAAGGTCTTGTTCACTGAGGTCTCTGATTCGAATCCATGTTCAGCCAGGATGCTATCTGCATGGAGCCTGTGTGCAAGGGTTTCCTCCAGGTTCCCCAGTATTCTCCTGCACTCCAAAAACGCTGGTAGGCTAATTGGCTCTTGTCTCAAGTGTGTTTGTGAGATAGGGGCCTGAGGGCTAGTTCACACCAGCCCCAGTGCATTCCGGCTCAATTTTTGCCAGAACGCACTGGATCGCATTTCGGCCGGCTCACTTTGTTTTAGGGCGGGAGGGGGCGTGGCGGTGCATTGAAGTCAATGGCACCGCAGCCACGCCCTCCGGCCACAGTGCGATCACTCGCACTGTTACGCGTGGCACATCAATGCCTGCGTTCCAGTCCAATCAGAAAAAATTGTGCATGCAGCTTTTTTTCTGCCACGCCCCCTCCCGCCCCAAAACAAAGTGAGTTGGCCGGAATACGATCCAGTGCGTTCCAGACAGAATTGGGCCGGAACACACTGGGGCTGGTGTGAATTAGCCCTTAGACTGCAAGTTCCCAGGGTGCAGGGACTCATGTCAATGAATAGTATGTAAAGCGCTGTGTAAATTGACACTATTTAAATACCTGTAAGAAAGAAACCAACAAAGTGTGAACGAGACACTGCAAGCTCAAATCTTGTTACCACTGGGAAAGCTCTGCTGTGTTGACGTTAATGGACAAAATACATTTGACGTTTTAGGGCTTATTCACACCATGTCCGGACCATGGCCAGACCAGAACAGTTTTTTCCCCGGATCAAAAAAGCATTCTCATGTATCCCTATGGTATTTCTGGGCTCTGTTCACACCAACGCAGTCCGTTCTGGTCCAGACAAAAAAAATACTGCTTGTCTCATTTTCTCTGCTCTGGAACGCATGCAAACACACTGGACTGCACCTGAAAGCCAATTTTAACCTTAAAAAAAACAACGCACTGGAACATGGCAAAATCGCCGCAAAAATGCACTGCACTGAGTTTGCAGATCTGCTCCAGACATGGCGTGAACAAGCCCTTAAAGTATTTGCTGGGATGTTCTTTGGGAGTAACTACTGTGGACAGGGAACACTAAACATGCATTTCTTGGATTCAGGTGGCCAAATCTGCATCAGAAGGTGTAAACTTTTTTTATTGTTGCTCAGTGAAGATTTATTCTATCTGACTATTCTAACAATAACATTAAGGCAAAAATTTTTTTACCTAGGTGCAATAGCTCCTCATCAAGCAAACACACAGAGTTTGATGCACTGCTCATTTGAGCTAGAGTCTGATCTACTGGACTGGATCGAATGTGGGAGTGTGGAGGTATAATTGGAGGAGGAGGAAGAATGGGAATCAGTGCTGGAAAAGCCTGTTCTGCTGTAGGGGGTGGCTCTGAATCCACAGCTGGAGTGGAAGACTCAAACCCTCCTAGATCAATGAGTGTTGGAAGGTTTTTGCTGGACTCCATCCCTGCTAGATACAAAAATTAAATGATCAGCATGGATAATTGAAAGGCGTGCTTTAATATGCAACTGTGCATGTTGAAAAGCCCAGAATCGGCGTCAGCGACCTTTACTGTGCGCTGTCTCTGAAAGCTCCGGTTCCCCATTGATGTCTTGCCCTTCAACAATCTTCTTGAACAGACTGATAGCACGTGATAAATTGTCACTAGTTTGGAGAATGTCCCCTGTGTGAGAGAACAGAATTTCCATGAATATACTTATCATTTAGTGTAGACAATGTACCATTAATATTATAAATCAGCAATATAATAAATATACCCTACATGTACATTCTTTCAAAATGTATACCAGGAACGTGTATGCTTTATAAGGGTAGTTTCTCACCTAAACTAGTATCATTATCTTCAGTGTCACTAGCCATTTTAAACAAAGTGAGTCTCTTTGCTTCACATCTCTCAAACAGCTCCTAAAAAAAAAGGAAGAAAGTGAAAGATGTTTGTGTGACAAAACAGTATGGCTACCATATTCATTTTTTGGAAGTTCACAAAATAAAGAAATGCCTCCTAGAGTGATGCATAACTACATACTATACTTCAGCAATAAAAGTAAATTGTACTAGCAATTATTTATAGTCATAATCCAAAACAAGGGTTCTTGTTTTACATATGTGTATCAAATACCAGTTTAAACATCCACCATATACCAGATTGGCCATTTTGTTCAATTTTCATAGCCTGGCTTGAAATAATTCTAGACCAGAACAGTAATTCTAGAGGGTACTCTGGTTTCCTCCTACACTCCAAAGACATGCTGGAAGGTTAATTGGCCTAGTTCAGGGGTCAGCAACCTGCGGCTCCGGAGCCGCATGTGGCTCTTTCATCCCCCTGCTGCGGCTCCCTGTCCAGGGCAGATTGGCATCGCAAAGCGTATGTGCAGAACTGATCTACCCTGGAACAGCTGTTGGTCCTGAAATGTCACTTCTATCCGACTTTGTGAGTGGGGTGGAATGTGAGATCACACTCACAGAGTCAGATAGAAGTGACATTTCAGGACCGAACAGTTGTTCCAGGGCAGATCAATTCTCCTGCACATATGATTTGCGATGCCAATCTGCCCTGGAACAGCTGGCACAGCGTTGAAATGCTTGAGCAATTGGTGGTCACACATTCCACCGCCAAAAAACTGGGCGTGATTACATTGAAATGTGTGACCACGTCACCGCCACAGATTGTAACGTAGTCACAAACTTTGATAGAACACCGCCATCAGGGGGGTACGGCCGGTACCCATGTGAGCAGTCTGGGCAGCCTCTTACATGAGTATCAGCTGTACCACGGGCGGCATGGCAGAGGTGACGGGAGGGGGTGGAGGAGGCCAGGCCACAGCAGCAGCAACAAGTAAGAGGAGTTGGGAGAAGGTACAGAGAAAGGTACCCCGGCGACCAGCTCACCTGAGGCCCTGCAGAGCCCACCATAGAGAGTCTCAGATGGGCTGCGCAGGATCTATGGTGTGCTCTGCAGGGTCACTCTCAGGTGGGCTCTGCGGGGTCTCAGGTAAGCCCAGAGTCCAGTGCGTTACTAAGCCCTGAGTCCAGTGCGTTACTAAGCCCTGAGTCCAGTGCGTTACTAAGCCCTGAGTCCAGTGCGTTACTAAGCCCTGAGTCCAGTGCGTTACTAAGCCCTGAGTCCAGTGCGTTACTAAGCCCTGAGTCCAGTGCGTTACTAAGCCCACATATACCTATATACATGCTATACATAGCATAAAGGTAAAAAATGATATATGCAGTGCTATCTTCATTTTAGATGTCAAAAGGGTTTTGTGACTCCTGGTGTTTTCTTTTCTGTGGGAAACGGGTCCAAATGGCTCTTTGAGTGTTTAAGGTTGCTGACCCCTGATCTAGTGTGTTTATGAATGTGAGATAGGAACCTTAGATTGTAAGCTCCTCGAGGGCAGGGACTGATGTGAATGTGCAGTATGTAAGCACTGCATAAATTGTTAGCGCTATATAAATACCTGTACTAATAATAAGTACATTGGGGATTTTGGAGCATAAGATGTTTTCATTCACACACACATACAGATTGACGGATTCCAGTCAGAAGATCCTTGGAGTGCGGCACCTTTTTGTGTCGGTATTACTACAGGTGAAAGCGCACCTTATCCTGCCCCGAGAGACCTTCATTGTGGGAATCCATCGGCAGAATTGGAGCAGTGAGTGCTTAAAGAGTGTTATTGATACTGGCTAATGTGTAACGTTATCCCATAAATAGCAATCATTTTAGAATTCAGTCCTTACATACATTAAGAACCCTCTCAATATGTGTGACAGTACTGTAACACCAGAATTTATCCAGACTATCTAGGACCATCACCTATTCCAACCTAGCTATTATAATCACCCTCCAGGCAATATCTTACTTTAATAAGTTCCTTGTCGCCCTCTGATGATTCTTCTTTACTGTAGTGTGTCAACATCTCTTGAAGCAGCTTCACATTGTTATTCACTTCCTCTAGAGTGTGAACACGCTTACTCACCTTCTGCATTCTCACCTCATCCTGCAAAGTGCACAACAATTAGTTATCAGAAAAAGAGTTCCATAGAGAAAGAATAGACACATCGATGAAGAGGCATGCAGTGGACTTCCTGATCAAAATACGGCTACTTATGTAGTCATCTGGCATGAAAGAAACATCTCAGAAACCAAAATATTAATGTGTAAGGACATTTATCTTCTCGGCAAAACAGCTTCACACAATCCCATTAGATAAGGTAGGTGTATCAAGGCTGCCCATGACCATTTTTAATCAAGCAATGCAAGTGAAACACGAGTACTCACTGGTATTGTAAATATGCATTATTGCAGAAACATTACTATATGTTAGATAATCTATGCTGCAGATAAGAGACCTCCATTGGAAAGGAAATAAGCCCTTCTATATACAGGCACCACTATCAAATCTCAGCCAAGTTGGGAACAAAATTATGAAACATTTGGCAGATATCTCGTCATGCCAAGGTCAGATCAAATTCATTATTTCATAACATTAAGTCATAAAAAAAACAGTGTTCGGAGGCATCCAATAATTATATTACTTTCATCTTCAGTTACGGCCTTCAAAGAATCCACTGCAATAAATAATTTTATACTATACAAAGTTCATTGTGGGAGAGTGTTTTTCAAAAGCCCCCCTTTCCAGGTTTTGCATACCTGGCAAGGGTTTTAATGATCTTAGGATCTTGTTTATAGTCAATACTGAGGAAATTGTTGAGTGGTGGAAGAAGCAGGAACCTTAAAAAATGTTTCCAATACAAATGGAAACCTCTTATCTTCTAATAATGTGATGTCCTGGCTTTTACAGTCTCAGCGTAAACAACAGCAAGAAGGTAGCATCTCATAGGGCTCTTTTTAGAAACTCTTTTACACATGTTATACCCAGTAGTTGAACAGTTTGCAATGAGATAGATTTGGGAAAATGTGTGAATCCTGGGTGAAATGTGTGTTCAACATTCATAAATAAACCCTATAGAGATACAACCAACCAGGGGGGCTCCTGTTTTTCGAAAACTCCTACTCATCCACTGAGCAAGTTTGAAAAGTGCAACATAAAAAAGAAAGATTTGAAGAACGGCCCACAGACAATATAATTGTGGCGATAAATGCTGTACCGCATACCAATAACAAATTCCTTTGATGTAACACATGATTCTTGAGGCGTTTATGCATGCTATATAATCGTGTGGTCTATCAGTAGGTGTTCACTAACCTCTTTTACCATGGATTTAATTAACTTGTTGGCTTCCTGCAGGTCATCTGGATTCTTACTTTTCAACAATCTAGCCAACAACTGAAATAGCAAAATAACCATACTGTGTTAGGAAAATCATAAAATTAAAAAAAAAGTGACACAGTGGGGTCTATTTATAAACAATTTGCAGAGCCATTCACCTAGTGAATCTCTGTGAATGTTCATTCTGTGTGAATAGAGGCAAAAACAAACATTCTTAATGTATTTTCTTTTCAGGTCGAATGTAATACCACATTAAAACCACTAGATGGATAAGTCTTTATTTCATGTGCTTCTCAGCTCCATCTAGTGACCATAATGCGGTATTACATTACATTCTACCTGGAAAAAAAATATAAAAAGAACCTTCGTTTTTGCCTCTACTCGCTTAAAACTAACGTTCACAGAGATTTGCAGGGTGAATGGCTATGCAAATTGTTTATAAATGGATTACAAAGACTTTGTATTACCTTAGATCTCTCCTCATCATCAAAAATTGGATTTTTAGGGCGAATTGGAGGTGACGGAATCAGAGTGTGATCCACTGGAATTATTGGGTCTGAGAGAACAATTCCTGGCATAGGGAACCAAAGGGAAAACACAGTTGAAATACCGACAAATATAGTATAAACAACAGTTTGAAGCTTTCAGCTAAATGCAAAGTGATTATTAATTGCGTTATTCATTTATTTTTACTAATGTGCAGTTTAATCTGCGTGTATTCGGGGCATAATCTTTATCAGTTCAGCTCTCACACCTCTATGACCCTATTTTCAAATTTGTGTTATGGGCCTATGGATTCACTCAGACGTGGATAAATTAAAGGAGAACTATGAGGTGATTTCCACTCATCCTCATAGTTAGAGCCGACCTGTGACAAAGAAGCTGTCACAGGTCACCTCTATCGATCGGGAAGTGAGCAGAAACATGTCGCCGATCCGCTCACTTCTCGATCATCTCCCTGCAGTAAGGGGTGACTGTCAGTCACGGCTCCCCGCAGGGATTTCCCCCTCGCCTCTCCGATCCTCTAGCGCTGAGTGGATGAACGGACGGGGGAGGGAACGGGCACAGCTGGCTCTACCTCTAGATAGGCAGAGCCAGCTGTCACTCACACAGCTGGGTAGATCCAGACAGTATTGTCAGGATCCGTCCCGGCTGAGACGCTCTCAGTATTTTGCGGGCAATAGTCTGCTATATACTGAGCTTTGGGTCATGGGAGGGGGTTAGTATATGTCCTCCCATGACCCTAAAGATAACTATGGGGAAAAACACTTACCCCATAGTTCTCTTTTAAGATGGAATTCAGAGCCAATCTGTCCAATCCTAGAGCCAGCTCCATTGACAACTAGAGATAACCCCCCAAAAAAATTAGGCACCAGTGGTAATTTTTAAGAAGCACTGACTATCCTTTCTCCTGGAATTTGTCTAGCCCTGGATTCAACAATAACTTTGTACGGTAATAGCTGAACCCAATAATGAAGAATGAAAAACAGACCTTAACGCCTGTACTAAGTTTGGCAACTCTGACATGTATTAGTAAAACTGTAATATCTTTGCATCTACTTTACAGGATAAACCCTTAGTAGTATATAGTAAGGAACCTCTTCTTAGAAACACATTGGCTCCTGATGTGGTATAAAAACCAATCCCTGTGACCTTACATACCGTGTTTCCCCGAAAATAAGACACTGTCTTATATTTTTTTTGGCTCAAAAAAACACACTAGGTCTTATTTTCGGGGTAGGTCTTATTTTTTTTTTTAATGTACAACAATCCAAAGTTAATGCAAATCCAAATTAGATAATCCAAAATGGCCAAGTTAAGAATAGGGTGATCAGGGCAATCAGGGGAGCCGTACCTTTCCAATCGCTGGCCAGAATGAGCGAAACGCACTTTCACTATAGATTTCTCACAGGCGGGGTGCATTTGATATCACTCCGCCTGTGACAGGAGCCAGCGCTATAGATGAAGCATCGCCTTATGCGGCACTGCTCCCTCCGCTGCCGCCTCGCTTCCTCTAGCGCTGGCTTCATTGGCACCGCTGATTCTCTCCCGTGGCTCTTCAAGTTCCCCCTAATGCCACCACCGGCCCTGGGAATGGTCACAACTAGGTCTTATTTTCGGGGTAGGTCTTATATTTTAGCAATTCCCAAAAATAGTACTAGGTCTTATTTTCGGGGTAGGTTTTATTTTAGGGGAAACAGGGTAGTAAATAAGGTTGGAAAAGACACAAGTCCATCCAGTCCAATGTGTGTGTGTCAGATTAAGTTAACTATTTAAAAGTGTACATATCCCTGTATGTTGTGCTCATCAAGGAAGACATCTAGAGATTTTTTGAATTTGTCAACTCTTCCAGCTGTTACTGTTACCTGGAGAAGGGAGTTTCACATTTTTGTTGCTCTGACGGTAAAGAACCCTCTCCTTCATTTTACATTAAACCATGTGCTGCCAGGGACGTACTACGTACTACGTCTGTGGCAACAGGGCCTTGAAACCTGTCTCTCAGATGCTGTAGCAGCTGGGAGTCAGTTTACATTTCTCCAGACATCTCCTGGCTTTTGAGTTGAAGTGATTCAGGTGGCTATAAAACCATCCAAGCACTTGCACAAATCCCACATTTAGGTGGAGGAAGTTATCCACTTTGACCTCATAGTGTCAGTGAATCTATGGACTTTAATGGATTTTTAAACTGCAGATTTGTCTATGCAATATTTTTTTATTTTGTATATTAAGTGCCACTAAATCTTTATTTTCATTGTGGTTGTATATATCTTTACAGCAGGCTGCTTAACCATTCTATTTCTTATTTTTAGGAGTGCTAGGTTTTTGTTTTATCTTAACCCCTTCGTGACGGGAGACGTACACTGTACGTCCAGCCACAAAGGGACCAAATGACTTGTCACGTACACTGTACGTGACGAGTTATTTGCTTCTTTAGAGGGCTGTTAAACGCTGAGAATCAGCTTTTAACATTCATTAATGGATGCCCTTACTACAGAGGCATTCATTAATGAAAGGTTAACCTTTTTCAGACACCCGATACCTTAATATCGGGTGTCTGAGAGTCAAAGCAGAGGGACACACATATGCCGGCTTTTGCCGGCATTCTGACAGCTCGTATAGATCGAGAGAGATATCTCTCTCAAGCTATACTGGCTTTTATTTCTTTCATGAATAGATACATAATGTGTCTATTCCTATAATGTATCTATTCCTGGAAGAAGAATGTTTCAGTTTGCTGATCGTTGTTGCAACAATCAGAAAACCTATAGTGACAGCTGAATCCTGAACTGCTGCAGGATCAGTGTCACTAACTTATTATCGGCTGTTCTGAAGTTTGAAGCAGCCTGATAATCAAAATGTATTAATTTATCAAGCAGTAATAGTGAGATTAATTCACAATGACTGCCTGATATAATTAAATAAATAAAATTTGTCAGTATAAAAAAAGTGAAAAGTGTAAATAAATTAAAAAAAATAGTGAAAAGTGTAAAAAAAATAAAAATAAGGGACAAATAAATGAATGTATGTATTGCATTTTTTTTTAGCTGTGCTGGTTTTGTTAAAAAAAAATACTACAAATCAAAACTGGGAAAAAAGTGTTTTTTTTAAACGGTTTTTTTCTCTTTTTTTATATTTTATTTGTCCTAAGTGAGGCGTTAGACACACATATGTGATATAAATATGTAGCCCTATCTGTCCTCTAAAAAACAATATATAATATGTGTGGGTGCACTTTGTAAGAAAGTATATTACTGCTGTGGAAGAATCACACAGCAAAAATGTCAAAAGTGTGTCAGTCATTTACGAACAGAAACTAAAAACAAGCTCAGTCATGAAGGGGTTAATACAGTAAACTCCCAGCATCCACGGGGATCAGTAGATGCCGGATAACTGTATTATGGTTGCTTGAGGATTAATAGTAACTCTCAAGCAACCTCCACCAACCAGCTCCGCTCCTCTACTCAGTGGGCGGGTGCAATAGCCAGCCTGCTATTGGCTATTGCAATTTGAACTAGCCAATAGGGGGCTGGTTATTGCTCCCTATTGTCTACATTCTGCTGCAGACCGCGGAATCTAGCCACTGACCTGCTGCAAGATGTAAACAAAGAATTTTGTGAGTAACTTTATAAATGTAGCTGTTAACTAATTTTTTAGTGTCCCCATGTCTCAAGCAACCTCAAATTTTTTAGGACATATTATGTTTTCGATTTTTTTTACCAGTTGCATGAGAGTGCCGGTTGCTTGAATGGCGAATAATAGGGAGTTTACTGTATTTGTATATTTGGTCTCGATCAGTCAGATTGTTGAATGCAGGTCTGTCAGTGGCTGTTATAGGTTAGCAAGTGGAACACTATACCTTGTCTTTTCAGCATCTGGTAGGCATCCTTTATTTTGATTTCTTCAGGAAGAGCTATTGTCCAGCTATACAAGAGGCCCACCACTTTACTCTTCACTTTCTCTGACACTCTGTCTCCCAAGTACTAAAACAAGAAACACTCGGGTAACAACAATAAAATACATTTTTTGGAAAATAAAAATGTAAATATGTCACTGTTCAGAATAAATACAAAAGCCGTAAACTGGCGATCATAAAGTCACCGTCAATCAATAACCACACCATGACATTGTTTTTCAGACATGAGAGAAGAACGGAGAACTGCTCAGCCTGTTACAAATGCCGGGATATGTTTAAAGCAGTTTTTCTGGTTAACTGATGTCCAGTAACACTCAACCTGTAAGACAGAGGCCCTTATTGTGAATGCTGGGCATCCTGGGCACCACAGCACCCTTCATTCACATTGAAGTGTATTAAAGAAAAGAGTGGCGCTGGCATCATCACATCAGCTCTGTTCTCTGCATTATGTAGGATCTCCCACCGTTGTAAGAAGACTGAACAGGACCCAGCACTCCACGTGACTTTTCCGAAGGCTTCAGAAAAAAGATGTATGTTAAAAAATGAACTGTGAAATATATAGCAGGGAAGTACTCTGGGAGCATGATTGTATTTTTGAAAATACAAGTTCCAGGGCTGTCATATTATCTTGAGTTCACTACTTAGTGAGTCACTAAACAAGGTTTCTAAGCCTAGAGCTCAATAGGCAATGTTTAGCAGCTCAGTTGTTCTACTAAAATCTCTTGCAATAATCAGACACATGTAGCATACATTTGTTATTGATTCTGAATAATCATACAATGCTTCAAATGTTTGTGATTGATCACTATGACAAACTAGCATCTGATCAATCACTACTCTTAACAATACATTACTAGTAATAATAGACATGGACTGAGCTACTAAAAATCACCCTTGTACCACTAGGCTAAGGGGGAAGTTTTACCCTGGATAGGATGGAAAGCTTTGTGCAACCACTATTGTTTTCCCACTGATATCACAAAAAAACTGTAATACAATAATCCTCCCCCATCCTTCTCCATTGGCTAAACACAAATGTTCGCACAAATTCACCCATCTGTGCTTCTAGGCTTGGCAGTGGGCAAAGATGCATGAAGGCAGTGATATTGTGCCTATCTATGGCTAGCTTCAGTCACTTCTATTTCTGAGTTTACATTCTAGTCACTGACAGCTTCAGCCCCCACTAATGTTCAGGAACCAATCAGGTTGATCACTTTGTCAGCTATGCCATAGTGATTACATGTAAGCCTAAAATGGTAAAAGCTAAATCCCATTTTTTTAAATAAAATGCAGACAGGTAGGGTTTTTATGATAGAAGAGATCCAGAGATCTAATCACTGCTTTCTGTCTGTCAGTGTTTGTGTACAAAGACACTAAACCTGGAAGAGGAACAGGAGAAGAAAGCGATGGAAGGAAGCGTTGACATTTCAGAGCAGGGGTTCGTCTGCAAGGTAAGTCTGCCATAATGTGCTAATATGCCCTGCATACAAGCACATTATGGCAAACATTTCCTGAAGGCCAAATATTTTACTTTTATATTGGCAGTTTACTGAATTAGTTTTAGCCTGCAGAGCCCACTGCAGCCTGTGGATGGCAACATGACTCTGTTTAATACTGTAATTGTCATACAATTTACATTTTTAAAATAATGTTTTTGTTTTTTTTTGCATTTAAATAAACAGAACATGGGCTATTTAAACAATATACCAAACAAAATCCATGTTCTTTTAACTACCTCCCGGCCAGCCGCTGTGTATACACGGCCTGCCGGGAGCTTCTTGGATGTAACTGGGCGTGTATACACGTCCTGTTACATCCGCCCGCTCGGGGGCGCGGCGCGCGTAAAAATGGCCTGGCCAGGTAGGGGATCTAAACACCTGGTCTTCAAGCAGTTAAACATTAAAAAACAAACATAGTAATGGTAGAGCGGGTTTTATTGTACTCACCTTTGGAGACACAACTTTTATTAACTCATTCAAGAAGCGAAATTTCCCGACCTCACTATGGAATCTTCTCCCACAGTTCTTCATACATGCCTCCAGCACCTTAAGATAAACATTCTAATAAACATATCTGTGTACCAACATGTGCAGTACATAGGTTACCATACTTCTATTCTAAAACAAATTTGCCCAAGCTACATAACATCTGTGGCTGGGTTTGGCGAAGGCAGTGTCTGCCAGCAGCTCATTGCTTTTGGCAATGTTATCTATGCACCTTAAACATACTCCTTCATGGCAAAGTAATGGGTTCTCTTGTAAGAAAAACCCCCTACCCATTGATACTCACTTTCACTGTACTCCTTGCCACCTCATTCTTTTGTCGGAGCCAGGAGTCCACACCCTGTGTAAGTTCTGTGTGCAGTAGTGTTAGAGCTTTCACAGAGTTAACGTCTTCCTTCTCACATGACAGTGTTAAAGCTTGCTAATGGGCAGGCCAGGCCTGAGCGTGGCATCTTGGGAGGAGGTGAGTATCAGTGAATGGGGGTTTTTCTTAGAAAAGAACCTGTTGCTTTCCCCTGAATAGGTTAAGTGACATATTCTCTTTAAGGGAAACCTGTCATGATATAAAATGGGGGCTGTCATTCTTACCCTTTCCTTTTGAAAATGCCAGTTGTCTGGCTTTTATATTGATACTCTGGCTTTGAGGGCCCTGTCACACCATGTCCGGACCAGATCTGCGCGCATTTCTGCAAACGCGGTGCAGTGCGTTTGTGTGGAGGGGGGGGGGGTTAATGTCATTATGCAAATTAATATCTTCCTGCTCCATGTCATAGCTTCTGTTGCGTTCCAGTGCGGTGCGTTTGTGACGCGTTCCGGTGCAGGAAAAATGTGACACGCAGCATTTTTTTCCGCTGCACTGGAACGGACTAGACTGGTGTGAACAGAGCCCAAACATCACATACAAATGCATTGGGATGCATTTTTGGTGTGGAAGAAAAATATAACGTACCGCATATGATCCGGACATGGTGTGAATGGGCCCTGATACTTTGATATACTGGCCCAGTCTAGCATACCTCTCTCTTTGTTTCATAAGGCTCAGTCTTTGAACTCAAGCGTTTTCTTTTTCGGGTCCTGTTCACACCATATGCATCGCGGCTGGCTCAGTATTTTCTGGGGCCGGTCGCATTGCGGCCGGAGGGTGTGGCTACGGTGCCATTCACTTCAATGGCCCGCCACGCCCCCTCCAGCCCGGCAAAAAAAGTGAGCCAGCCGCAATGCGTGGCAGTGCGTTCCAGTCAGAATCGGAATGCACTGCTCATGGTGTGAACTAGATAAAACAGAGCTAACCTTCTTCCCACCTATCCTCAATAAATCTTCATGACATCTCTGTACACGAAATTATTGCTGGTATTCTCCCTATTCCAACCGTTTTATGCCTCTGGGTCACCCTGTGCTCAGACCTCTGCCTCATAAGTCATATTCAGAAGATCACTAAATCCTGCTACTGCCACTTGGGCGCTATCTCCAAAATATGTCCTTTTCTAATTTGAGAGACCACTAAACGCTGAGTCCAGGAAAACCATATGAATTTCGGTTTAAAAGAAACCTGTCATGGGAAAACAATATAGGCTGCTGCTAGTAATATCTTCTTGTGAAAATGCCAGTTGCCTGGGAGCCATGATAACTCAATTTCTTCAATAATTTTGAGTAACTGACCTGGGACAAGTATTCAGATAATGACTTCTAACATCATAACAGCCCGGCTGTGCCCAGCAATGCTGACCTTCATACATGACAGTTGTACTTTGATCTAATTCGAACAAATATTTCTTTATAGTTCTCAGTTTTTTTTCCATTCCATGCAATGTATATAGGTGACATGAAGAGGAATGTTTTTTTTCCTTAACAAAAGCAAAGTTGCACTTTAACACTTTCCCGCTGGCTGTGCGCATATATGCGGCAGCACGGACTCGGCCTTCATCCATGCTGTCATGTACACGCAAACTTTTGTGCTGAGGGCATGTGATCGAGCGGGAGCTCACCAACAGCTCCTGGTCTCAGAGTAAAGGTGGCCATACACTTTACAACCCTCGCAAGACTTTTGTCTTGCGAGGGTTGTAAAGTACTTGAAAAAATTTACAATCTGCCCATCTTGGACAGGCAGATCGTACTTGTGATCATCGCAAGCCCGCCGATGAATGCAATGATGAACGGGCAGTGTGCGCGTGCGGCAGTCATCTCTCGATCATGTTAAAAACCAGCCGAAAATCGTACGATTCTCGGATGGTTTTACAACATGCTCGAAATACAAAAGTTGTGCGACCGTACAGTAGAAACGGTCGCACGCCTTCCATACACTGCACGATTATCGTACGATCGCGGGATTTCCCGCGATTCTGGTACGAGAATCGTGCAGTTTATGGGCACCTTAACAATCAGGAGCCAGCTCCTGATCACCTGAACGCTGTGAGAGCCAATCACAGCACTTACTGGTAAGGGATGCCTCTCCTGCACCTCTCCTGTGTGAGGAGGATCTCTAGAAGAGAAGCCTTTAAAAAAATACATCTGTAAATAATTAAATACAAATAATAAAGATAAAATATTAGGGCTTGGTCTAGGTTAGTGTGTTTTAGGTAGAATAAAAAGGTTTTATATATATATATAGACTGTATATCTGTATGTTTCGGGTAAGATTAAAAAAACCAAAAACAAAATGAGAACTATTGTTTCTGAGCCCTAATATAGGTGCAAACAACAAATAATGGGCATGTATGTAGTATCCCCATGCACATCAGGAGAAGGAGAATTTAGTTTTTATAAACACAAGCAACATATAGCTGAATTAAAAAAAAATGTTTTTAATATTTAGGACCAGTTTTCCTTTGATAATAAAAAAAAAAGCAAAGGTTATATCCGTTAACATTTACCACCAAATGAAGGCCCAGTTAGTCCTAAATTTTTTTTATAATTTACCTGGATAGACTAACTAGTTGCAAAGATAGGTACAGTTTTATTAAATATGCAAAACTGAGTTCAGGGGTAAATAATTGTTTTACTTTCGTCATTAAGAGGTTAAATGAGAACTATGGGGTCAGTGCTTTTCCCCATAGTTCTCCTAAGGGTCACGGGAGGACACAAACTAGCGTCCTCCCGTGACCCAAAGCTCAGCTACAGCTCGCAGTATTCTGAGACCGCCGCAGCCGGGACAGATCCCGACATTACTGTCTGGATCTACCCAGCTGCGTGATTGACAGCTGGCTCTGCCTATCTAGAGGCAGAGCCAGCTGTACCCGTCCCCTCCTCCGTCCGTTCCGCCAGTCTGCGCTGGAGGATCTCAGGAAGGGGGTCTAAACACCTGGTCTTGAAGTGGTTAAAGTATAAGTAAACCTTCGGGGGGAAAAATGAGCTTCTAAATAAACATGAAATCATGACTTCTTCTATGTTTGCGGCTTTCAGTGTGGTTATCAAACTTTTTTGTGTGCTTGTGGCTCTCAATGATGACACTGTTAATGGGGTTCTGGGCTTCATATGTGGGTATATGTCTTTGTAGAATGATATAGAAAGCCCAACATGAACCACATGTTAACAGCTCCATGGGAGGTTCTGATGCCAGGGCCAGTCTTAGCAATAAGAAAGCTAAAAATGTTGGTGCACTGTGCATCAGCATGTCAGATCCTAGGCTGACAACGCTCTGTCTCTATAATATAACAATAGAGGTAGCTTTGTCACCCTAGGACAGGAAGGGCTTATACTGGCAGGATCACCAGGTGAATTTAAGAAAAGCAAGCCTTAATTAAAAAGTCATGAGCCTCACATGATCTCATAGGGGGTAAGCTACCATGTCTCAATTTTTCATTTGAGGGTTTACATACTTTATAGGCCCATATGTATCACTTGATATTCTAGTGGACAAATGTGATGCTTAGAAACTACAGTCATGGCCAAAAATATTTGCACCCCTGCATTTCTGTCAGAATGTTTAGGCATTCTCATGTTTATTTCTTTTGTTTGTATTGGTATGACACAAAAAAGTGGATAAAAAAACAAAATCTGATACATTCCACGCAAAATCCCAAAATGGACTGGACAAAATTATTGGCACCCTCAATTAATATTTGGTAGCACAGCCCTTGGAAGAAAATAACTGAAATCAATCGCTACCTGTAACCATCAATTAGTTTCTTACACCTCTCTACAGGAATTTCGGACCACTCTTCTTTCGTCAACTGCTCCAGGTCTCTCAGATTGGAAGGTTCCTTTTCCCAACTGCTGTTTTGAGATCTCTCCACAGGTGCTCTATGGGATTTAGATCTGGACTCATTTCTTTGGGTCATTGTCCTGCTGTAAGACCCATGACCTCTGACAGAGACCCAACTTTCTGACAAGGGCCCTACATTGCACCCCAGAATTCTTTTGTAGTCTTCAGATTTCATAATGCCATGCACACAGTCAAGACATCCAGTGCCTGAAGTAGCAAAGCAACCCCAAAACATTAGTGAACCTCTACATGTTTGACTGCAGGGACTCTATTTTTTTTCTTTTAAAGACCTCATTTCTTTTTCTGAAAACCGTAGAATGATGGGCTTTACCAAAAAGCTGTCTTTTTGTTTCGTCCACAGCACATTCTCCCAAAAAGATTTTGGCTTCCTCGGGTTAGTTTTGGCAAACTCCAATCTGGCATTTTTACGTTTCCGTGTCAACAGTGGAGTCCTCCTGGGTCTCCTACCATAGCGTCCCTCTTCATTCAGATGGCGACATATAGTGCGAGCTGACACAGTTGTAACCTGTGCCTGAAGGTCAGCTTGAATTTGTCTGGAAGTTGATGGAGGGTCTTTATCCAACATTCCAACAATCCTTCGTTGCAGTCTTTGAGCAATTGTTCTCTTTCGTCCATGTCCAGGGAGATTAGCTACAGTGCCATGGGCTGTAAACTTCTTGGCAATGTTGCGCACAGTGAACACAAGAACATTAAGATATCTGGAGATGGACTTGTAACCTTAAGATTGTCC
Source organism: Nanorana parkeri (assembly GCF_000935625.1). Taxonomy (NCBI): domain Eukaryota; kingdom Metazoa; phylum Chordata; class Amphibia; order Anura; family Dicroglossidae; genus Nanorana; species Nanorana parkeri. Next base: position 861,811 of record NW_017306797.1, on the reverse strand, counting down.
GTGCTTTTCCACAAAAACTTGGAATTCTATTATTTCTTGCAATTTGGAGAAGGTGCCAATAATTTTGCCCAGTCCATTTTTGGAGTTTTGCGTTGAATGTGTCAGATTTGGCTTTTTCTTTCTCCACCTTTTGTGTCATACCAATACAAACAAAAGAAATAAACATGAGAATGCCGAAACATTTGTAATGTGGTGCATTATGTGACAGAAATGCAGGGGTGCCAATATTTTTGGCCATGATGGCACTTCCTCATGTTAGATTTTTTTAAACAACCTTATCAGTCATCAACACAAGACAAATTCTTAATCAATATCGCCTCATGCAGTGCATACGAACTGTTGTTTGACTGACATAGACAACAAACACAGTACACAGAAAACAAAACTGTACTTACTGTAAGCGCTTGCAGAGCTTCCCATTCTTGTGGAGACTGAATTTTGTGGGCCAACAGTCTGACAGCAATCTGTGGCCTATTAATAGGAATTACTGGTCAAATGGTAGTCACAAATCCAGCAAAAATCATAAATATATTATAATGCTATCAGTACTATTAAACGCGGCAGTGTACAAACAATTGGATTTTATCCTTTTAATTGTATGACTATAGTAAAGGAAAAGCTGATTGGTTACTAAGAATTACTGTAGCGCTTACCGATGTTATCAAAACCTTGTTTCTCTATTGTCCATTAAGAGACACAGCTTGAGATTAAGCAACCTTAAGCAACCAGTTCTGGTCACCAGTACTAAGAAAAGATGTCCTTGAGTTGGAAAAAGTCCAGCGAAGGGCAACCAAACTAATTAGGGGTATGGAGGACCAGAGCTACGAGACGAGGCTACTAAATTTAAACATGTTCACATTAGAGGTGAGGAGATTAAGGGGGGATATGATTTCCATGTAAAAAATGTTTAATGGTGGTAGCAACATTAGCGATAAACTGTTTAAAATTAACTCCGTTACAAAAACTAGAGGCCATCACCTAAAATTGGTGGAAAAAAAATTCCAGCACAAGGGGCGAAGGGGGTTCTTCACAGTAAGATCAGTTAGGGTCTGGAACTCACTGCCACAGGCGGTGATTTCAGCAAATAATGTGGAATTGTTCAAGAAACTTTTGGACGATTTCTTAAGGGACCGTAATATACAGGGGTACGGGTACTCCTAGAATGAGATCCTAATAGGTTGGACTTGATGGACTAATGTCTTTATTCAACCTCAAATACTATGTAACTATGTAACCTAGGGTTATACTGCAGCCTACATGGAAAATGGACACTGGGCACATAGACAACTGAAGGCCAGCCCCTTTGTTGTGGCCATTACTTTGGCCAAAAGGATTTCTGAATTATTAGCATTGTCCTGTATGGATTTCCATTTGATCTTACATAAAGACAAGGTTCATTTGAGACCAAGGACTGTCTTTTTAGCCAAACTGGTGTCTGCTTTTCACCTTAATTAGAATATTGCTTTACACTCCCTGTGTACAGCACAGGTTCGTTCTGGATGTGGTGAGGGTCATCAGTTGGCGACTGTTTATTTTTCACAAAAGTTAGAGATTTTCTGGCTTCCAGACCAACTATTTTTAGGTGGATTCGAGAGGTTATTGTGCAGGCCTATAACTTGTGAGATAAAGTGCCTCCTTTTCCCATTAAAGCCCACTATACTAGGTCAGTGAGTCCTACTCAGGTTTGTGGTCATCAGATCTCTGTATCTCAGATCTGTAAGACTGCAACCTGGTCTTCTGTATACACGTCCTCAGAATTCCAGAAGGTCAATGTGTCAGCCTCTACAAACGCTAACGTTGGTGAAGAAAATATGCAAGTGGCTATTTAATGCCCTTATTTATCTTTTTTGTATTTCTTGTTTAGCTAGATTGCCTGTATTTGTTTTGGTGTGCCCGCACCCCAGTTTGGACTGCTTTTAGACATCCATAGGTTGCCTATCCCTCAAAAGACCATGGAGAATATTTGCACCAACAGTAAAATCCTTTTCTCTGAATTAACTGAGGAATACAATTTCCCCCCCTCATATGCTATTGTTCTGTCTTTGGATAGCTTGCTACAACTGAGCAGGTGTTAGCTGAGAGGGATTTAAGCATCTGATAGGCTGGCCTTCAGTTTCCTATGTGTCTGGTGTCCATTTCACCTGTAGGTGCAGTATAACCCTAGGTTGCTTAATCTCAGCCTGTGTCCCTCAATAGACGTTGAGAAAATAATTATGTTGTGAGTACAAAAGTCCTATTTTCTTTGTATGTTTTGCAAATATATGACTGCATGGCTGTAGTCAATTTTAACCATTAGATATGTAGTCTCTGCTTCCTGCTTATAAGTACTGCACTTCTCTGCTTCTCAACTCAATGTAAAGGTACCACAGACAGAGATAAACATCCCTGCACCATCTTGTTGCCCACTGTTAAGGAGAACAGTTTACTGCTAGGCTTAGAAAACCACTACTGCTCAACCACTAATAGCATGCCTCCTCCCCTCACATCCATAGCAGCTACCTGTAAGCTCAACTGAGCTAAGATTTTTGCTGCTGAGCCACCACTGTTTACCACGGTATATTACAAAGCACTTTGGAGCACACTGTTATTATTATTATACAGGATTTATACTGAACCAACAGTTATACAAATAAAGGGAGATTGTAGAGTTACAAAACAATTCAAGACAAGAGGGTTAGGAGGGCCCTGCAGGTGAAAGCTTCAATTTCAAAGGCAGGGTTACATGATACAAAATAAACACCAAGCAAGGAAAAATGAAAAAGTAATGTCATAGTTAATTTTACATAAGCATGTATGTTCTAAAAATACCATTATACCTCCCCTTGAACAGTGCAACAAATATAAATGTCTATCCCACCCCCACCACTAAAATGTTAAGCTGCTCCACAATTTCTTATGGATTTGACATGTCTAGATGATATGAACTAGCAAATAGTATTGTGATTGTTCTGTGAAGAAAAATATCTAACACTGCTCTTGTATACATTATTAGATTAATATCACTTCCAATTAAAAAAAACAGGATGGGTATCTTCTTTAAAAATCACCCCTGCATTCTAATTTTATTCCTGCAAAATCACACACATACCCCTCAAGCTCTTTATTTATTTGGTCACAGAAACTGATGATGTATTCCCAGTCCTCTTCACGATTACAAGGATTTGTGGCTTTATCTGAAAAAAGAGAGGACAATCAGCACTTCTCAGATCAATGAGGTTTCCCTCACTTGTATATTAATAAAGCTATAAGAAGACATGGAGTAAGTTCCACAGCAAATATAAAAAAAATTTCCACAGCTTCGGCTTGGATCCATCCCTGTCTACATCATAATATATGGCTACAAGTCACCTCTTCTCTGTGGTTCTGTTAGTTGTTCATCTAAAAATGATGTGACTTGTGAATGAAGCATAAGTGGCTTTGATATATAATGCTAGGTAGGCAAGTTTCTGAAGAGTAATGTTCACTGACAGCACAAGTTTGTCATGTCTCTAAACCATTCCAGGAAGTCCTGCCTATATAAATGTACATTCTAGAGGGATTACAAGTGTAAGGGAATAAGCAAACTGTGTTTTAAGTGACTGCCTGGCAAGATGGTAAAAACATTACTGGATCAACAAATAAAAAAATGATTTAGCTTAAAGTGACATTAACATCGAATTCCCCTCCCCCCGATGCTGGTGTAAGGACTTACCTTAAGGCCTCATTCACACTGCCCTACAATACGCTGCGCATATGCGCACAATGTTCCATATGCAGTATATGCAAATAAATGGCTTCATACTCATAGCTGCGTATATTTGCGTAGCGTAAAAACAGAATGGAACCAAGATGCGTCCGGGCAGCATATTTCACGCGCTCACACGCATATATGCGCATATACGCATGTACCGTTCATTAAAACTTCTATTACAAATGATGCATTCTGGGATTGCATATAGTGCACGCAAATACGCAATATAAAATGTTGCTCTTGCGTTGTGTGTGAATGAGGCCTAAATTATGCCTCTTGATCTGATCATCTTCTCATTTCCAGTAGTTTTTATGAGTCCCTCCAGTGCTGGTGCCGGTCTCTGATTCAGCGCTGACTGCTGTCTCCTATGTCCCACGTGTCCGTCTCTCCTCTTCTCCCGGCCGAAGATCCCTACTGCATATGCGCCCGCTCGAGAATCTTCAGATCTTTGAACAGGAGCACGTGGCTGAGACACATGTAAATGTGAACCTTTTTGGTAACTTTTTTTTTTTTTTATGTTTTTGCATTTATCTACTGCTTGCTAGCAGTAGATAAATGCAAATAGCTCCGAGGGTTTAGTTATCATTTGAAATGTGTTTCCACTTTTGCAGCCAAATTGGGATAACACTTATTTTATATTTATTACATATTCTCATTCACAGAGCATAATTTGATACCTTAAATAAAAATTGCTGACATATTACTTGCTCTTTTCTGAAAGAAAAGTCTTTTTCTCTAAACTGAATTGTCCTCTGGAAAGCAAGGGGGTTGTTAAAGTTAACGTTTACCATAATTAACCCTGTTCATTATTAGTTATAAATTAGATACAAAAACTATCTGTCCTAACAAAGGGTTAAAGATCCAAAAGTATTTTTTGTTAACAAGAGGATGTTCAGAGTGTCGCTAGCCTTTCCATGGGGACAGTTTCCTGTCATTTTGATATTTTACAGAGAAGCTTGCAGTCTTCCAAATAGGAACACATGACAAAGATATAGCGGGTGTTTCTCAAATTTGACTGCAAACTGGAAGTACAATTTAAATGACAGGCTTGTCTGAAGAGGTGAGGGTACCAAATGGCCTTTGAAATGGAATTTCATAGAAGGTAGGAGGCTGCAGAAAGGTTCTGGATGTAGGCAATATCTACTGCTGAGGTCCAATAAGTATTTATTCATTATTCTATTTACAATACAATTTGTAAGAGTTCCACTGTTACTTTCCTTCACTTTCTTCTCATTATAATGTCTATTTAAGACAAAAATAAAGGATAAAGAAAAATGAGCAATGAGATGAGAGGATCAAGTAAAGATGAGATTTAGAATAATTAACCACTTGATGACCAGGGTGTTACGCCCCCTTCCTGGCCAGGCCATTTTTCAGTATTCAGGGCTGCGGTACTTTGACTGACATTTATTCCGTCATGCAACGCTGTACTGAAATAAATTTTCTACCACTTTTTGGTGACACACAGAGCTTTCTTTTGGTGGTATATAATCACCATTTTTACTGTATAACTAAAAATTCACGAACATTTAGAAAAAAAAACATTTCCCTATGAAATGCTATGAAACATTTATTATCACCCGCAATTTTTTGGTAAAATATAAAAGACGGGCAACTCTATATAGTGCGGTCCTAACTCTAAATTATGAGAGTCTCCATCTTGGAGCACATGTGGCAAAAGATCAAATTGGGTGCAGGTTTGTCAGGAGGAAGTCCAACCTCCCTTAAAGGCACAGGTACGTCGGGTAAATAGACACCAAACATGTCAAGCCTTAAAATTGCGCATGCCAGCAAAATCGCAAAAAAACCCATACCCAAAATTGGCCATAATCGACGCTTTAAACGCTTTCACCGCTCATCAGTTTAGTGTTAACAGTGATTGATGACCTTAGAATTTTTGCTCTCACTGCGATGTTTGCAGCGATATGTAGCATGTGCAGCACAATGGGCGCAATCGTTTTCACACGTAGGTGCACCCGACGCATGTTTGTGTGTGTATGTTGGGGCGGGGGACTTTAAAAAATGTTTGCATTTTTTATAGGTGACTAATTTTTTTTTGTTTCTTTTATTTTTTTAAACATTTTTTTTTACACTTAACTTTATTGCTACCACATCACACATCTAAGAAGCCCCGTGTGATAGCCAATTTATGTGACAAGTCCTCTTTATGGAGACATCAGGGGTCTCCAACCCCCAGAGAAGCTGATGAAGCAGAGATCTGCTTCACCAGCTTCTCCCTGGCCGAGAATGACAGCTGAATGCAGAAGTGATGTAACAAACATCACTTCCTGCATTCGGAGACCGGAGAGGAGATCAGAGGGAGATTGTGTACTGAGCTCCCTTTTGATCTTCGGTGACAGAGCCGCTGTGCTGGTGACAGGACCGGCGGCGGCAGGCTGCACACCTACACAAAATACAAGCGATCAGGCATCTCTACAGATACCGGAACGCTTACAGGTGAAACTCGAATAATTAGAATATCGTGCAAAGTTCATTTATTTCCCTAATGCAACTTAAAAGGTGAAACTAGTATATGAGATAGACTCATCACATGCAAAGCAAGATAATTCAAGCCGTGATTTGTCATAATTGTGATGATTATGGCTTACAGCTCATGAAAACCCCAAGAACCCCAACTCCACAACCTCAAAAAAGTAGATTATTACATGCAATCAATAAAACAAGGATTGTACATAGAACAATATCGGACCTCTGAAAAGTACAAGCATGCATATGTACTCAGTACTTGGTTTGGGCCCCTTTTGCAGCACTTACTGCAATTACTTTTGCACAATATTCTAATTATTCGAGTTTCACCTGTATGTAAACAGCCATCGTCAGCTGTTTACATTTTATGTAGTGGGGGTGGGGAGGGATGTCTAAGGGCCCATTCACACCAGCCACTGTATGTTTTGGCCCGATTGGTGCCGGAACGCACTTGATTGCATTGCGGCCAGCTCACTTTGTGTTGGGGCAGGAGGGGGCGTGGCGGTGCATTGAACTGAATGGCACCGCAGCCAAGCCCTGCGGCCGCAGTGCGGTTGGCCGCACGGGAACGCGTGGCACATCAATGTCTGCGTTCCAGTCTGTTTCGGTCAGAAAAAATGCTGCAAGCACTGTGACTGTTGTGAACGGGCCCTAAAATGCCCACTCACATCTACAAGGCTCCCGTCCGGCCGTTTAGGTGCGGGAGGTGGTTAAAGAAAGAACGCCTTTGTTCAGTAAAGTGCAGGATAGAAAGGAAGCTAGAGTAAGGTTTTACACAGACCAACTGGTTTTCATAGTAACGTTACTTTTTAGTGTCAAACATGAAAAATACGTGCCAATGTTTTCAGATAAGCAGGACATAGCAGTGGGTGGCAGATGATTAAAAATTGTGGATACGAGAGAGAGAAGTATGATTCCATATAAATATATCTGTAAACAATAACCAAAATGAGAGTGTAAGAGTTGGTGAACATGGCTGTTTGAGACGCATTTACTAGGCCTTCACCCAAAGAGATTAATGCCAGTGTGCCCCCAGCCTTAAAGACAAAGTTAGGATTCAAGCTCTCTATCTGGATCTACTATTTGCTTCAAGATGTGGTTTTCACTAAATATACGCTTTGCCTATGCATTCTTCCATCTTATACAATAGTGTACATTGTCTAGGTTTGTGATGTCTTTTCTTTAGCTGATCTCAAAGGTCATAAATGTCTTAATAGAATCCAATTGTATATGTATTATACAGCGGTAGAACCATTCTTGATGCTAATTGCTAAAAACAGCAATGATATCATAGCATGGTTCAACAATTCAGAAAAAAAAGTGCATGTTATTAAGGAATCCAATGTTTCTCTTGTGATTTTAACACCAGATTTCCATAGTGTTTTTATTAAGGTAACAATAAACATTTACCAGCATTAGGATTACTTTAGCGTTTTTAGCGTTTTAGCGGAAATGCTAGTTATTGCACTGCTCTTGTAATATTACAGGAGTGTTACTAGAAAAAAAAGGGACATTTTATTTTAAAGATACCATTCTTGAAGCTGAATTCCAGGCAAGTGTTAAAGAGGAACTTTCACAGAGAAACCCAAAATAACAACAAAAGCACCTTTAGAAATGTTTAGTAGGGCTGCAACCAACTAATAATGGATAATGAGAATTGTTGTCAACTATTCTCATTATCGATTAGTTGATCTGGATCTCCTAGTTCTCTCCTCCACGCTTGAAGCCGGTGTTTCATCAGCTCTGTGTACCCTCCAATCCCCGTTGCTCCCAGCAAGGATCAGAGAGGACACAGACCCCTGAAGCCAGTGCCTAGCAGTGTGGAGAGCTCCTCCAAACCTCCACCTAACCCCCCACTTCCACCACTCTGCAGCTCTCTCCTCCCCATTGGGAGGCTGCTGCATGCTGCTTGTGAGCCCCACAAGTGATAGCAATGAAGTTAAGTAAAAAAAAAAGTTAAATACGTACAAAAACACCGCTTGCACTACACAAGTCAGGTATCGCCGCGTGCGTCAGAGTGAGCACAAAGATTCTCGGGCCAATATTCATGGTTAACTCTAAACTGATGACCGGGCTTTTATATTTTTTTATATATATATCATTTATATATATAATTGGTTTTTTGTCCAATTTTGGGGTGTTATTTTAAATAAAAGTTCGGTTATGTTATTATATTGGTTTGGAGTTTTTCAATTCAGATTATTTTAAATTCATGAAACTAATTAAAATGTCTAAAATAATACATACATTTAAATAAAATTCAAAAGGTGGGAAAAGTCATTTTTGAGTTTTGGTCTAACAAATTCTGATGTGAGAGGTGTTGCGGTACCATTCATTACAATGGCACCCCAAAGTGCATCCCGCCTACAGTGTGATCGCCCGCACTGGAATGTGCGATACCATAATGCCGTGCGTTCCAGTGCGGCGAGATTGCAAAAAAATTGTGCATGCTGTTTTATTCTGAAGTAAACTTCATGTTTGTAACAGTCCGGTTGTGTATTTTATTTTAAATTAAGGATGGTATTTCTTTTTTTATTGATTAACAATTAATTGATTCATTTAAAAAATAATCGGCCAACTAATCGATTATGAAAATAATCGTTAGTTGCAGCCCTAATGTTTAGTAATCTACAAACCGATACTTATACATAATTGCTGGCTTTTTATTTTTTACATATCTTTTTTTCCCCTCCCCATTCTTCTTACTGTGGTCATTTTTACTAAGGGCAGATTAATATATCTCCCTTTACTTCCTGGAACTCTGGCACATGTGACTAGAACGTGTGACCATGCATATCATCTATGGGGACGAAATGCCTTTCCCTGAGATCTCATGAGATTACAGATGAGATTTCCCAGCAATGCTCTGCTGATGTAACCTTCCCAGGATGCAATACTTCGGCACAATTACATAAATTGTGCCAACGTGGACCAGGAAGTAGAAAAAAAGCAACTGTAAGTAAAATAAAAATATGTTTTGCTACTTAATGTATGATGATTTAATATCAGCATGCAGAATTTTAGTCAAAGAGGGTAAAGGTCCACTTTAAGAAACCTCTATTAATGCAGTTACGTACTCATTAAAAATAATGAAACATATCTGAAATGAAACTACTGAAAGTACTTGTTTATATCAGTCTCCTGTAATCCTCTGTAGTGCAACACTCACACTGGGAGAAGGATGGCTAGCAAAAGGAGCCAACCAGACTTTGCAACGTGCACGTGTCCTGATAGTGAACATACCGATCTAATGACCTCATCAGTGTGCTGCAGTTTCAGCGTTTTGACCAAGTTGTGCTGCTGAAGTGGAAGTTTAGAATTTGGGTATACAGTCTGCTGGGGCTGCACGTATCACAACAGTGGCTACAAGAAGTCTGACAGGTAAAACAATTCCCTGTGCGTATTTTTATGGCGTATTTAGCCTTAAGCTTGGAGTTTAACTTTAAAGTAAGCTTGGACTGTTTTTAAAGGTTCAGTTTTCATATCAACTTCTGCCCCTGATAAGCTCTTTGGATCCCAGTTCCAGGCTGTATGTAAAGCCTTGACATCTCGCCAAGTCAAAGGAAAGCCCACCTCGCTCCAGATGCTAACCCCCATCCGAGCTCCTGCAATCTGACTGTTGAATGAAAGAGTAAAGGATGGGTCTAACTGTCAGCTTTTGTTTTGTGCCATCTGTGTCCCATTGAGGAGGTTTCCCTTCACTTCCTGTCCAATAGCAACAACAAGGAAGTGAGAGGATATCCCTCCAAAGTGAAGGAAATTCCTGGCAGTCAGCAGGGTCTCCAGAACTCCCCCGTTGGGAGATTTCTCATCTATTCCTGTTCTGGTAACAATCCAAAATATGGGATTTTCTTTCACCTTCAGTGCTACTGGTCACAAAGACAAACAGAGAGGATGAATCTCCCTAACAGGGACACAGACAGCAATAAAAACCTGATAGGCGTTCTAATTTCTCTTCAATAAAAATAAAAGTTTTGTCAGGTGCCCTTTTAATGTAAAAAACAATCAATATTTGCATACTGCAGGTCTGTCATATAGAAACATTTTGAAAGGTTAGTGGTACTGGTCAGCACCTGGTGGTACCTACTTGTTACTTACAAGGTTAGCTTGAACACAAGAGGCATGACAAATTAACTTTCATGATTTTTTTTAATAAGTACATAACTGGACTAAGTGTTTTTTGGGGGGGGTATTTGCCCTGCAGTTGTGCTTTAAACAGTACACTGTTATTAGTTACCAGCAGTGCCCTCGTCTGGTTTCTTTAGAAGTTCCCTACTGAATTTTCTGTACTGCTTTTCACATGCATAAGCACAAATAAATGAATATGATCTTAAAGAGGAACTCCAGCAATTAACAAAATGATCCTTGCAGTGGGGCTACACCTACATTGCAAGGTTTAACTTCTCATTTTGGTCTAGGGGCTGGATTAAAGAAGATATACTTACCTGACCCTCAGGCCCGCCTGGGTGCTAGACCAGTTCCCGCAGTGTCTTCTCCCTGCGCTTCGGTTGTCTAAGCCCCACTGACACCATCACGTCTAATGCAGATCCATCTACCTGCATTAGACATGAGGATTCCAAGGGTCATACCATAGCCGGAGCGGAGGGAGAGAGAGGTGAGTGCTAAACACCGCAGGACCAAAAATCAGATGAGTATTTCTTGTGTATTCTGGCCCCTAGACCAAAGCGAACAGTTAACCTTGCAAGGCGGAGGGCAAGGGTTCATTTTGTTAATGGCTGAAGTTCCTCTTTAAATTAAAATTCCAGCCATAGCCTTTTTCCATTGTTTTTAGCAGAGTATGAAAGAAAGGGTTATTACTATATCCCTGAGGGGAGATTAAAGGAGAACTATGAGGCGAGTGCTTTTCACTCAACTTATAGTTCTAGCCGACCTGTGACAATTAAACTGTCACAGGTCGGCTCAGTAGATCGGGAGGTGAGCGAACATATACTGGCGTTCGCTCACTTCTCGATCCTGTCACGGCTCTCTGCCGTGTCAGGGGAGGGGCTGGATTCCCCCTCCCCGCTCCGATCCTCCAGCACTAACTGCGGCGTCTCAGTATACCGCGAGACTGAGCCTAGGGTGACGGGAGGACGCTAGTTTGTGTCCTCCCGTTACCCTAAGGAGAACTATGAGGAAAAGACTTAACCCCATAGTTCTCCTTTAACTCCTGTTCTGCTGATAGCTGTCAAAGATTGACCTTACTTTTGGGAGAATTCCGCTCATATACAAGAGTGCTGTTATGATAAATAGATTCATGCCGCCGAACACAACAACAAACCCTTCCAACTTATATGAAGTATTCCCAATCTAAAATCCTGTGATACTAATAACTGTAGCAATAATAGAACTGTTACCATACAGTGTAAGAGGAAAGCCAAAAACTGCCAGGCCCATTCACACCAGATGGGATATGAGCTGCGCTGGCTGTTGTCTCCAGCCCAGCCCCAGCCCCAACACAACGCAATTGGCCTTGTCAGGGATGGACACCATTCACACCACCACGTTACGGTGGTGTGCGCTTAAAAAAAAGTATAGCATGCAATACTTTTTTGTGCAGCGGGATGCAATGCGGAAACAACTGCCTGGCACCACGCTGTACCCATAGAACTGAATGAAATGTAATTTGTGAAAATCCAATAAAGGTCTAAAAAAAAAAAAAGTGCGATGTGCCGGGATTGTGGCATCAGCACTGTGCTGGGCACTGCACACCAGCTCGCAGCGGCTGGTACAATGGGCCCTACATCTGCGCAACAGCTACAGAAGCATAAGGCACCTAGTTCTGCCGCCAGAGGATGCACCTACATCCATAAAATATGACTCTAGGGTCTATGTCAGGGACCTGTGAAAGTAGAGTCTACATCAGGGTAATAAGACACTATAGTCTATGTCAGTGGAATATGACACTAGAGAATACATGAGGGGAAAATGACACTAGGGACTATGTGGGGAGAATTTGACACTGTGAACTGTGTCATGGTAGTATGACAATAAAGACCATGTGAGGGGAGTATGACACTAGGGACCATGTGAGGGGAGTATGACACTAGGGACCATGTGAGGGGAGTATGACACTAGGGACCATGTGAGGAGAGTATGACACTAGAGACCATGTGAGGGTAGTATGACACTAGAGACCATGTGAGGGGAGTATGACACTAGAGACCATGTGAGGAGAGTATGACACTAGAGACCATGTGAGGAAAGTATGACACTAGAGACCATGTGAGGAGAGTATGACACTAGAGACCATGTGAGGGGAGTATGACACTAGAGACCATGTGAGGGGAGTATGACACTAGAGACCATGTGAGGGGAGTATGACACTAGAGACCATGTGAGGGGAGTATGACACTAGAGATCATGTGAGGGGAGTATGACGCTAAAGACTTCATAAATTGGAAAAACTAGAGGGATAAATGAAACTAGAGACTAAGACTAGAGACTAAGAGAGGGGATTAGACTAGAGACTAAGGGAGGGGAACATGACATTAGACTAGAGGCTATGTGATGGGGACATGACATTAGACTAGAGGCTATGTGAGGGGGACACAACATTAGACTAGAGACTAAGGGAGGGGAACATGACATTAGACTAGAGGCTATGTGATGGGAACATGACATTAGACTAGAGGCTATGTGAGGGGGACATGACATCAGACTAGAGGCTATGTAAGGGGGACATGACATTACACTAGAGGCTATGTAAGGTGAACATGACATTAAACTGGAGGCTATGTGAGGGGAACTTGACATTAGACCAGAGACTATGTGAGGAGAACATTACATTAGAGACTATGTGAGGAGAACATGACATTAGAGACTATGTGAGAGGAAAAAAACATTAGAGGCTATGTGAGGAGAACATGACAGTAGACAAACCAGAGACTATGTGAGGAGAACATGACATTAGAGGCTACGTGAGAGGAACATCACATTAGAGACTATGTGAGGGGAACATGACATTAGAACAGAGACTATGTGAGGGAAGCATGACATTAGAGACTACGTGAGAGGAACATGACATTAAAGACTATGTGAGGAGAACATGACATTAGACACTATGTTAGGAGAACATGACATTAGAGACTATGTGAGGGAAGCATGACATTAGAGACTATGTGTGGGAAGCATGACATTAGAGACTATGTGAGAGGAACATGACATTAGAGACTATGAGGAGAACATGACATTAGACCAGAGACTATGTGAGGGAAGCATGACATTAGATGATTAGAGACTATGTGAGGGAACATGACATTAGAGACTATGTGAGGGAAGCATGACATTAGAGACTACGTGAGAGGAACATGACATTAGAGACTATGTGAGATGACATTAGAGACTATGTGAGGAGAACATGACATTAGAGACTATGTGAGGGAAGCATGACATTAGAGACTATGTGAGGAGAACATGACATTAGAGACTATGTGAGGGAAGCATGACATTAGAGACTACGTGAGAGGAACATGACATTAGAGACTATGTGAGGAGAACATGACATTAGAGACTATGTGAGGAGAACATGACATTAGAGACTACGTGAGAGGAACATAACATTAGAGACTATGTGAGGAGAACATGACAATAGAGACTATGTGAGGAGCACATGACATTAGAGACTACGTGAGAGGAACATGACATTAGAGACTATGTGAGAGAAACATGACATTAGAGGCTGTGTGAGAGAAACATTACATTAGAGACTATGTGAGAGAAGCATGACATTAGAGACTATGTGAGAGAAGCATGACATTAGAGACTACGTGAGAGGAACATGCCATTAGAGACTAAGAGGAGAACATGACATTAGACCAGAGACTATGTGAGGGAAGCATGACATTAGATGATTAGAGACTATGTGAGGGAACATGACATTAGAAACTGTGTGAGGGAAACATGACATTAGATGATTAGAGACTATGTGAGGAGAACATGACATTAGAGGCTATGTGAGAGAATCATACTATTAGAGGCTATGTGAGAAGAACATGGCATTAGAGGCTATGTGAGAGAAGCATGACATTAGAGACTATGTGAGGGAACATGACATTGAGGTTTATATCATGGCAATATGACAACACAGTCTAAGTGGGGGAATATTGCACCAGAAGCCATGTGAGGGGAATGGACTACTGAGGACTGTGTGAACAGAACATTAAACGGGGGTCTAGTGTCAGGGGAATACGGCACTGTGCTCTTTCTCAGGGAAAAACAGTCCTGGGGTCTATGTTAGGGGAATATGACATTAGAAACTTTGTGGGGGGCTATGAGAACAGAGGCATGTGTGAAGAGAATATTGCAAAGACATCTATGTCCAGGGAAAGTTGCACTTTAGTCTCTATCAGGGAAATATGAATATGGAGTTTACATCAGAATATAACACTGGAGAATGTGAGGAGAATATGTCACTGGGAACTATGTCAGGGGAAAATATAAAGGAAATATGGCATTGATATGTATGTCAGGGAATCGTATGACACTGGGGTCTATGCCAGGACTATATGACACTGGGGACTATGAGGGAGAAGTATGATAGTGGAGTGAATGTGAAGGGGATATGGCAATGAGATTGATGTCTGGGGAATATGACGCTGGGATCTACATCCAGAGAATACGTCATGACGGATTATGTGAGGGGGAATATTGCACTGGAGTATATAAGGGGAATAGGGTACTGCCAATAAAACACTGGGGAGTATGTCAGGTGAATGTGGCCCCATGTGAGGGGAATACCACACTGGGGTGTATATCGCGTTAATACCACACTGGGGTGTATGTTAGGTGAATATGGCATCATGTGAAGGGAATACCACCCTGGGGGTGTATGTCAGGGTTGTACCACACTGGGGTGAATGGTAATACAACACTTCCGTTTATGTCAGGGGACTATTACCACACTGGGGTGTATGTAAGGAGAATATGGCACCATGGGAGGGGAATACCACCCTGGGGGTGTATGTCAGGTGAATATGGCACCCTGTGAAGTGGTAAACCACACTGGTGTGTATGTCAGGTGAATATCACACCGGGCACTATGTGACATGAATATGACAGGGTCAGCTGGGATTAAACTGGGCACCGTGACGTCACGAGACCAGAGGAGGGCACCAAGATGGTACATAGACCTGCCCGGTGTGATGCATTGGCGATGAATGAGCACAAACAGTAAACAATACAGCAGTGCAAATGCTTGCTCAGCACGCCTTAGAGGGCTCACTGCACAGAAAGGTGGAAGTCAGTGATGCAATGTGACAACTGGTGACCCGCCGGTTGTCACAGTCACTCACTCAGCCAGGACTCCAGGCTCTCTCCGTCACTCTCCGCCATATTGCCAGCGGAGGCCCCGCCCAGGTGCAGTGACAATTAGGAAGCGGTCACCGACTATCTCGCGAGAGGTGAAGGGATCCGTGTGACCTGCTGGAGATGGCGGCGCCCGCGGGGAGGCTGTTCGTGCAGCGTCTGAAGGCCGGACTGCCCGGGTGTGTGGTGAAGGGATTGAGAGGAAAGCTGGCCCTGCTGTGCGGATATGGTGGCAGGTCGGGGGGAGGTGAAGGGCAGAGCTGACAGTGCTGAGGGAATAACCTGTGCAGGGTGAAGCTCCTTTCCAGGGTCACTGTGTCCTGCTGGTGGGTGGCCCGAGTCAGGACATGGCACATTACTGACTCATAACATAGGGATGACTTCACTGCTGTCCATGCACAAGATGCTTGCTGAGCACTGTGCACAGCATGGACACTTCACTGGCTGCATGCTTGTTCAGGGTCAGTAGCTCATAATGTACTAAAGTCAGATAATCAGCCTGATGGCTAAACAAGTTGCATGTACATCAGCAGTCTAAATAGTCCTCCCCAGTGGCATCACGGGGTGGGGGTGCAGCCCGCACCATGTGACATTTTGGTGTCACCCCCTCTTAAAAGTCAGGGACTCAGTCATGGACCAAGAGCCTGACAGCGTCATGAGAGAGAGGAGAGGGCCCAGCAGCATATGATCACGCCAGGTAATATCCGCTTCTCTCTTTGCCGCCATCCATCACCAAGAAATACATCACTATGTTCATGCATGATGACTAGGGTCGCCACCTGTCCGGGATTCACCCGGACAGTCCAGTTTTTGAGTCCTGTGTCCAGGTTTCAGGCCAGCTGACACCTGGACAAAAGACACTAAGTGCTGGCCAGATGCAGCTGCCTGAGGTCCCGTGCTTGCAGGGGACCTCGGCAGCCTTCCTGTGAGCCGCAGGTGCCTGTAAACATCTCTGTCTTCCTGACACCATATTGCCCGCCTCAACCCCTGGTGAGACAGCACACAGCCCGCACAGCACTCCTGAGAGCCCGCATAGACCCCCTGAGAGCCCGCATAGCCCCCCTGAGAGCCCGCATAGCCACCTGAAAAATGCCGCATGCAGCGCTTGTGTTCGGATTTCACTTGAAGAAAAGGTGGCAACCCGATCTGCAACTAATGATTATTCGCATCATCGATTAGTTGGACAATTATTTTTTCAATTTAATTGTATCGGGGGGAAAAAAAGTATTTACGTTTTGTTATAAATGTATTATTATTTAGTTAATAAATATGACTTATTTAATTATTAACTATTGTTATTTA
>NW_017306797.1:835488-844574 GCF_000935625.1 Nanorana parkeri | reverse complement strand
TTTAATTAATTACTAAATATTAATTATTTATTAGACATATTATATTCATTCTTTCATAGCTCTCATCCCCGGCATGTGTCACAGAACGAACTTGTGCAGGAAGGAACACATTACCAAGCAGACTTCTCTCCTGGATTCCTCTCCAGACGCCTTCTCTGGGGGAATCCGATAGGCTGCGCGCTTGAATCCACACCCTGATGCGTGGATTCATACACATGAGCCGATTGGCTAGAGATGACATTTTTCATCTCACCTATGCTGAGTGCGGGAGAGGATATTGCTAGACACACTGCATGCAAAGCTGTAAGCGTGGCTAACTAACCATGCCGGAACACACTGGATCGCATAGTGGAAACCTCCTTGCGTTCTGGGGGGGGAGGGGGGTGTGCCGGTGCCATTTACATTACCGCCACGCACCCTCCCACCCTAGAACGCAAGGAGGCTTCCTGTATGCGGTCCAGTGCGTTCCGGCCACTAACCATGCTGGAACGCACTGGAGATGGTCTGAAGCGGCCCTGAAGGTGTTCACTTTTTTATTTTAGAAGTCTGAAAACAAAATTCAATTTCAGCCGGGCTTGAAGTTCCGGTCTAAAAATTTCATTTCGGTGCGTCCCTAATATTTGTAATATGTCGGTCGCACGCAATCTGTAAACTGGGCATGTTGGGTATCGTTTTACTCGTTGTAACCTCATCTTTTATATTTCATTAAAAAAATGGGTAATTTGTTGTGTTTTGGGGCATTTAATTAAATTTGTCACTAAATTTTGGGGTTTAATAAGGAGTTGCGCTAATATTGCGCAACATAAAAATTTTCAACTACCACCATTTTATTCTATAGGGTCTTGGCATTCAGAAAATATATAATGTTGGGGGGTTTTACGTCATTTTCAGGCCTAAAATGTGGAATATAACATGGGTGCAAAAAATTAAAAAAGGGCCTCAGTCATGAAGGGGTTTAACAATAACCACTAGATGGAGCTGAGGAGCACAAGATAGAAGTATTACATTTGTATGCCCCTCTCCTCCATCTAGTGGCCATAATGCGGTATTTCGACACATTTGACATTCTAAAAATGTTCATTTTTTTGCCTCTATTCAAATAGAAGGAATGTTGACAGAGATTTGAAAGGTGAATTGCTTTGCTAATTGTTTATTAAATAAAAGTCTTCAAGATTAAAAAATAAAACATCCTGAAGCTGACTGATGAAGGTGATGTGCTCTTTTCCTACAGTCTGATACCTGTGCGATGGAGTAGATATAACCCTGCGTTCCTCAACCCAGTCACAGATAAAGAGAAGTACCAACGTCCTTTAGAAGAATTCAATAAGGAAGAAAAGGAAGACTGGGATTTTAAAGCCACCAGACCAATCAAAGCATGCCCACCCAGTCTGAGTAGCTGTATTTACTATGATGAAACTGTGAGGTATTTATTTTAATTCTTAATAAACCATCCATAGGCCGTGCTTTTATCAATAATATGTCAACAAATTATGCCTACTCTATTAGTCCACATTCACACCTAGGTGATTTGTTGCTTTAAGCTAAGCGTGACGAACCACTCAAGACAGGGAATCCCATTCATTTCTATGGCCATGTTCACACCCGAGTGTTTTGTCACAAGCAGAAAAATGCCTGTCGCTGGAAATGTACATGAGATACTATATTTTAGGTTAGACTTCAATGGGAAACTTTGTGGGACAGAACGCTCAGGTGTGAACAGGCGCCATAGAAATGAATGAGATCCCTTGTCTTAAAGTAGTATTAAAGTCTCGTGTGCTATCACACCCAAAATGCTTTTCCTATCTCAGCCAGGTCCGCTGGCCTTTCCCATGCCTTCCTTGTTGGCCTTGGGGGCCTTATGAGCCAATAGATATAGGATGTAGCAGGGCTGAGCTCTCAACCCCTATTGCTGTTGAGAACATGAATGATCCAATATATTTCAGTATTTACAAGTTATTGAACAGTGGAACAGTATTGGACACCATGCCCGTTTATTTACAACCTGTTCATATACTGTTTGGGGGAAAAAAGCTGAATGGTGGGTCTATGATTTTGTCACTCAACCTCCCATTTGTAACTAGTGATGGTATGAGACTTTCATAATGCAGGAGGTGGTACCCATAGGAACCAATCAGATTACAGCCTTTAATCATAGAAATCTTGCTACTCCTGTAAAATTGTTCTAATACAAAATGCTTGATGCTTTATTATATAACTTGAAATGTATGTGGTTAGTACTTGTCATTGTAAAAGTAGCCAGGTATAAGTAGTTTGTGGTTATAACATCTGGGTGCTTTGACATGTCTACAGCATGTGGCAGATCATCTAAAATTAGTCCAAGTGTTAAAGTATTTTGTTTTCAACAGATACAGCTTTATTCTTATTTACAAATAGAACGGTTATCTGCATAGACACTACTAGTGGGGATTTAGGTGGATATACAGCCAGTTTTGTTGGTGATAGAGTAGGCAGCTGGTTAGTCTTCTAACTTAAACAGCAGGAGCTGTAAACTGCTACAAAGGACTTAAACAGACTTCAGAGTTTCTGTTGGGGATGAAATGCTGCATTGTACATTCATCTACAGAGGTCAGTGAGGACTTTTTAAAGCTTGCTTACTACTTGTTAAAAATATGTAAATGCTCTAACGTCCATAGCCTGGGCACAGGTGCACTTAAGATTTGTTTTTCTTTTTATTGCTATTGGCGTCCACTGTTGCATACATTTCCCCTTGTTTCCTGTCTCAATGCCAGAAATTCTCACCAACCAGGACACAGACAGCAATTAAAACCTGACAGGAGTGGCCCATAGTTCCTCTATAGATTCCAGGTCCAAGAGATGTGCTACAAGCTTCTCTCTCTTGTTGGTATAGGGTCCCCTCCCATTTAGCAAAAATCTATCCATCTTATCTCCTTTGTGTTGGAGAGGTTGTGGTTGAGAAGGATATCTCTTTTTATACTTGGTGGGAGTGCCCGAGCATACATCTCTTTTGGCAAACCGTTAGATTGCAAATGAAGTGTATTTTAGACATAGAACTGCCAGACAAACTGGGACCATTTTTATTACGTTTAGGTTCTCACCGTACAAACAATGTGCCATTCCTCATCTTCTGAACACTGCCAAGTGCTTGATTCCAATTTTTTGGATGCGTACGGTGGTTCCTTCATGGGTAGATTGGATTGTCAAGGTTAATGAAACTATGGAGGCAGAAAGTTGGGTGACCACTTGTTTAATTGTATATGGGCCACCTGGATTCATTATACCTCTGAGCACCCTGACTCTTGAGATCAGTTTGCCCCCCCTCCAAAGGTTTCCGTAGGTTATGCTCCAGGTATTACTCCCTTTTTTAACTGGATACTTATCCCTGCAATTGAACCAAGATTCCATTAGGCTGGTTGTTTGTGTCTGGTATTACTATTTTATCTACTTTTCGTTTATCCGCGCACCATTTGTATTAGTTCTGTTCTACTCTTCCTTACCTTTCTTCTGCTTCTTATCTTCCATTCTTCTGTTACTCTAGTGTTTATTTCATTTTCCCTTCCTCCGTTCTGGCAATTGCTGTTTAGCTGTGCACAATTGCATGCTACGTCACCTTTTATAGGCTCCTGTTCTGCGACGACACTAATATTGTATTATATACAGTTGTCTCACCTTTTGCCATTTGCAAAGGTGGTTGAGTTGGTGATGTCACTAATACATGTTATCATTTCCTTTTTTATGCTTGTATGTGTTCATCTAAATAAAGATAATAAATATATATATAATTTATCTGCAAAAAAGAAAAAGTTTGGACAGTCTGTCTTACTAGATCCTGTTTTGTAACATTGCATATTCACACACGATTATGTAATCATTCTTCTAAACTAGGAACTGACTTTTTTGTTTTACTACTATATAATTCCAGCAAATTCACAAACATGATGATGAAGGGTGGCGACAAGATACTGTCACGATCCATCATGAACAAGGTAAGTCTAATTTGTCAAGCTAGAGTTACACAAAAAATATTTTAATGATATCTCTTATCTAATTTGTGAAAATTAAATTCCCAAGGAAATGCTTTGCAGTTATACAGTACCTTTTTATAAGGCAGAATTAAAGGGTTAGTTCACCTTTATAGAAAATTAACCTATTCTGTCCCTAAACACCATCTCGTAGCCCTGAGCTAAGCACATTTTACAAAAAAAGCATTTATTCTGTTCTCATGCCTTTTTGTTCACTGTCACAAGGAATAAAGCCTTCTCAAAAGATCCTTGCAGTTTTCAATGATCTATCCTGTCTTCTTTTCTGGATGTACAAGCTGTTGAGAAGAACATCCCGTAGCGGTACTGTACTGCAGCAGGTGCCATCATTCTCTTGATCCCTCCACAAGTGCAGTGTTCTCCAGTCTGCAGACACGCTCAGCAGCTGTAACGAGACAGAGACAGTCAACTGCACATGGGGGGGGGTTGTTTGTATCAAGCAAAGGATGGCCCTTGCTCCAGGACCACTAGGGAACGCTCGACTCAATGGCTGGTAGAAGACAGGGCAGTCCTTTGGAAACTGCAAGATTTTTCAGGAAGGCTTCACTCCTCGCAATAATGTACAAAAAGGTGAAAACAGCATAAATGCTTTTTGTAAAATCTGAAAATCTGCTTAGTTTAGGGTCACGGGATGGTGTTTAACCACCCCCTGGCCGCCGAACATAGCAAAACGGCCGGACGGGAGCCTTGTAGATGCAGGTGGGCGTATTAAAATGTCCTTTGTGCGTGCTCGTGCTTTCTGTCTGGGACGCACGAGCAAGCGATGACTGTTTACATACAATCGGTCCGGCGTCAGTAGAGCTGGCCGATCGCTTGTATGTTGTGTCTTCATACGACACCCCAATCCCCCTACAGGGATTCCCCTCTCCATTCCTGCAGCGCTGCCAATATATGCTGACTTTTGAGTCACAGGAGGACATTAGTATATGCCCTCCTGTGACCCTAAAGAGAACTACAGCCAAAAAAAAGTTTGTCCATAGTTCTCTTTTAACTCGTACCATTCTGGGAATAATAATTTGTCAAGTATAAAATATTTATTTGTAATATGCAAATGTTATACCTATAGTAAATTTAAAAAAAGAAACAAAAAATGACCCAAAACATTTCAGTTGTTGTCATTGTACATATATCTAAAATGCTAGTTTTCTGACTGGTCCTGCAGCTGACCCTCTGACTAGTTTTCTCTTTGGGCCCTGTTCACACCTGATTTTGTGTAGGTAAGGCATTCACCGCAATGCGTGTTATCATGTGTTGTGATGTGCTGCTGGCCATTTAATTTCAATGGGCCCCAATGCAGGTAAAATTCCTGCTGTTTTTTCCCCGGAATATTTTATCATACCAAATTGGTTATGTAATGCGTTAGAGCCTAACTCCAGTTTGAAAAAAAACAAACCAAAACCTCCCCTCCGGCTCTGTCCCCACATTAACTCCTAACCGACACTAGCGGCTTTTAGTCTTCCAGGTTGCATGACGCCCAGGACCACCATGGAACCACCACCTAGAGGGGCATCAGCATGGAGCTATAGAAGTGAGATAGATTTGATAACAGGGCAGCTTTATTCATAAATTCCTCCCTCTGCAGCAGCACTGCGGCAAAATAAGACCTGCCCCCTGAATCCTCCTTAATTGTGCATTTGTGTTGAATGAAAGTGTCACAGGTCTGTGCAAATCTGTTGCAGCTTGCTGCTCAGGATTACAGGACTAGGCGTTGCTAATGCACAGAAAACCGTAGGAAAGACTCTTTAACTGTCAAACCGTCCAATCTCAACCTATATTTGTTGGCAATTTGCGTGATCAATGTTCCTCTGAATTGTTTGAAAACTTTTAGTACAAATATAAAGCACTCAACTCTGGAGGCATCAGTCCCATCTCAGCTAGTAACTAGTAAAACATAGCCACCTGTGCTACGGAAGCTGTCACTAGTGTTTATGAATACTATTCTCTTTTTAGACTTTAGAGAAAATAAAGCGAACGCAGTTGGAAAAATACTACAGCGCCTCCCCCGATGAGAGAGAAAGTATTGAATGCAATCCTTACACCGTCTTTCATCAAGCAATTAACAACTGCCAGCCCATCATTGGCCTCACAAGTGTCCTAAAAGGCGGGAAATCCTATCAGGTATTGGCACATGTGAGAGCACCTGTCTTATGACTTCTACATTTATTTGCTGCATTAACTCTAAATTTCTGGTACAGGTACCCACACCGCTGACAGAAAACAGACGTCGCTTCTTGGCCATGAAGTGGATAATCACTGCATGTAGAGACAAAAAGATTTCTCGGATACGGATGTATGAGAAACTGGCTGATATCATCCTGGAAAGTTTCAAAGGGGAAGGAAATATTGTCAAGAAAAAAAATGAGCTCCATAAAATGGCCGAGTCCAACAGGGCATATGCTCACTTCCGCTGGTGGTAGATGTGGCTGTACTCCTTTACCAGATCATCATTATACAGAGACTGTTAAAGGACAAGAACTGGAAAAGCGTATGTCTAGATTAAGAAAGGTACTACTGTGCAATTGCCAATTCAGAGGCATAGAGACCCAGGATTAGTTGCGATCTCCATGGACATCTGTGGAGGTTATCATGTCACAGAGTTAAAGTCCGTAGCCGGCACTCAGAACTTTTGTCACTATGTGCAAGTATGCCCAGTATTTGTACATTACGGAAGACTTTCCTGGCAAAGTGCCCGCCTCCAGCACTACATTATCATTGTGCCTGGTCTTTTTCCAGATTCAGCTATCTTGATTGGCAATCCCGGGATGATATTCATCCTTGCAGATGCCAGGATTGTATACAGAGCAATTTACTTAATTAACACCTCTTCCTCTAACTTAGCCATCTGTTTTTCCTGCACTTGTCCTTTCAGCTAGGGATGCATCAATACTGGTATTGGTATCTGTGCCGATACAGAGTATTTGGGCGAGTACTCGTACTCTCCCAAATGCTCCAATGCTTACCTCCGAGCAGTGGGTTATGACCCGGTTTCCTGATTGGTTAGGAAGCTGGCTTCACGTGTTGCAAAGCAGCCTGGCTTCTTATCCAGTCAGGAAGCCGAACGGCACATCATGAGTTGGCCCCCGGCTCTCTGATTGGCCAGGAAGCCTCCGTTCTTTCGCTAGAACACTGGCTTCACAGGCAATCGGGAAGCCAGGCAACGGGTATTGATCCGCTACCCAACTTTCTGATAATCGGGGGCTGAAGGCACCGGTACTTGGTATCGGCGAGTACCGGAAAAAAAAATATCGGTACTCGATACCGAAAAACTGGTATCTGTGCATGCCTACTTTCAGACAAGGCTAAAACCTTACTAGCTGTACAAAAATGTGATTGTTTATTTCCAGCCTGCAGATGCTTACTGTAAATACATTTTCTAGTGTTTTATTTCTACACAATAAATATTTGTTTCGCCTTTCTGTGTAACTATTCTTTAAAATTAGTATTTCTGTATTCATTGGACTGAACAATAAAGTTCTGCACGACTCAAAATATGGAGGAGTACACCTAAAGAGACTATTACCTTGCCTATTCAGAGCAAGGTGACAAAAGGCCACCCCCAGCCCCCTGATACTATGCCAGCGTGCAACCGCTGCTGGTAAATGACTAGCAGCCAAATCGCTAGGCCTGAGTCATAGGACAGAGGTAGTGAGGTGACCACTCCCGTCTGCCATCCAACAATACTAAAATGTAGGATTTTAGTGTCCGCTGCGGAGAAGGAAAGAGTGGTGGTGGAGAACTGGTAAGGTGAGTATCTGGTTGCAAAAGGAAATGCTTTTTTATTTTTCCTCCATGTTTAAACACTGTTCAAGTATCACTGTGATTTTGGATGACTTGTATTCAACTTTACAATGATTATATGAATTTGGAATGTTCATCCCTAGTAAGAGCACAGGCAAATAAGCAATCAGTAACTTTGTTTAAAAACTTGCTTTAGGGCTGGTCCACACCATAAACAGTGCATTCTAGAACAGTCAGCCTCTGGAATGCACTGTATCGCATTCCGGCCAGCTTCCTGGGTCAGAGGCTGTAGTAGTGCATTGAAGTCAATGGCACCGCAGCAACACCCCCCACCCACAGTGCGATTGCCCACACCAGAACGCGTGGCACATCATAGTGCCTGCAGCATTTTTACAGATCGCACTGGACCGGAATGCAGTCACTGGTGTGCCATGCGTTCTGGTGAGGGGCGTGGCTGCGGTGCCATTGACTTCAATACATGGAATGCCGGAATGCAATAAAGTGTGTTTCAGATGCTGACCCTGCTGGCACACACTTTATGCTGTGAACCGGCCCTGAAAGCGGACCTTTACCCATATCTTTAAAATAACCGCATCTTTAGCAATGTTTAGTAATGACAACCTACAAACACATACTTCTAGATCATTGCCGGCTTTGTATTCTTTGCATTCCTTATTTCTCTTTTCTTGGGCCAGGCTTGCCTGGCCCAAAAAGTCACACTCTAATATTTAGTTGGACCGCCTTTAGCTTTGATGACGGCACACATTCACCATGGCATAATTTCAATAAGATTATGCAACGTCACAACATTTATTTCCATCCAGAGTTGCATTCATTTTTCAGCAAGATCTGGGTGAGTCAGACCACTGCTTAAAGCCTTCTCTAACACATCCCAAAGATTCTCAAAGGGGTTGAGGTTTGGACTCTGGTGACGAATCCATGTATGAAAATGATGTCTCAAGGTCCCTGAACCACTCTTTCACAATCTGAGCCCGATGAATCCTGGCATTGTCAATGGAATATGCCCGTGCCATCAGTGAAGAAGAAAAAATCAATTGATGGAAAAACCTGGTTATTCAGGGCGGCAGCATAAAATTGTGAACCTGGACCTATTATCCAATGGAATGCTCTGACCTATTTGCTTTAGGTAAATTCAGGCAGTGGCTTTTTTTTTTTTTAGGTCAGGCAGTGTATATGTTAATGTAAAGAACAGCTTAAATTGGAGCCATAGTTCCCAACCTGCGGCTCAAGGGCTACATGCACCGCTTTGGTAAGAAACGGAGGGAAGGAGCGCAACTGACTGGCACAGACTTTGTGGGGGTGGATGGA
>NW_017306797.1:830888-835243 GCF_000935625.1 Nanorana parkeri | reverse complement strand
ATCTATCTTTCTATGCTTCGCTTTGGTACTTGTTATGCAGCCTTTGGGTCCCAGCAGCCAATAGTGGGAGTATTGATTTGTTAAGGGGCTGTAATGGCAGTCTTCTGTAACATAGCCTTGTCTTTCACTGTCTCTCGCAGCATACCATCAGTCTCCCACCACCCCAGTACTATGTCCCAATTTCTGAAATTCTCCATCAGTATGTCAACAGTCTCTGAGAATCTCAGATACATTTATATATAATGATGATGTGCTTCCCCCAGATGATATGGGGAGGGGCCTCAGCTGAGACTCCCTATATCTAGTACATTGACCATTAATGATTTTATAGGAAGTCAGTTCCATGTTTTATTTATAGCAATTTTTAAAAGGCATGTAAAAGCATTGCTTACAGTTTTATATGAAATAAAGGAAATCTGCATTCAGCAGAAGATGTCAGGTATCTCCTTTCTGTTCAAATTCCCACAAGCTGAAATTCTCACACACGGGCTACAGAGCTGCCATGTTTAAACTTTAATTGATCGTTCAAGAAAACAAAATCATGTACATAAAATCTGTATTAAAATTCATAAAAGCATTTTCCTTTGTCTGTACAGTTGGAATTACAAAGGTACTGCAGAAAAGTTTACAACTTCCAAAAAGGCAGAATATGAAAATAAATGCCTATAAAAACAGTATGAATGCCAAATGTGCATCTTCTAATAAATATAGATCACCAAGGGATTACTTAATAGTGCAAGTACACAGAGCAACCAATCCCATATTATCAAATCAGTGCAATTAAAAATGATTTCTGATTGGTTACTTGTTTGCTTTATTAAATAAAAGGCCCCGTGTATCTGCTTCAGATGGCAATCCTGGGCAAACACCTCTCCTGATTGCTTAGTTCACAAAATATATTCATTAAAACAATTTAGTCATCAGCCCCACACAAATGGAAAAAAAATAAACTCGCACTCGAACCCTGAGAGCCAGGAATGAGAACAAAAGTCCTTCCTGGTAGTTCCTATTTGTCAGGGTTGTATGAATATTGTAACTTTAGCGAGACTTGTATTGGTACATGGTGCTGTCTGCACGTGTCATCTTTTTTGGATAACGATACTTTTAATTAAAAAAAATTCTGTCATCCTGCTGCTCCCGTGCAGTTTCTTGTATCCGTTTCCCAGGCATAAAAGCAACCAGCACACCTATAGAGAATAAAAGATATAAGCTTTCCAGGGCAGGGAACTCCTAAACATCTTGTCCTGATTTGTATTGTAACTGTAATGTCTTCCTTATATTGTAAAGCGCTGCGCAAACTGTTGGCGCTATATAAATCCTATATAATAATAATAATAATAATAATAATTCCAAGCACAACCTTCAAAATAATCACTATTCTCTATGGCTGTGCAGGGAATGTCCAAATCATCTCTACAGGTGACATGGATGCAAGAAACTGCATTGAAAAGATCTGTGCAGGTTAAGACTGATTAGGCAAACAAATGGGCCAGATCAATGCACTTTGTTTTAAACTGCACTTACCTTTTAAACATCATCTAAGGTCTGAATAGTTTAGAACTTTCATTGGGGGGTTACATACATAATTTAGCTTAAAAGGCAGTTCTTTTGTTTGCACAAAAATATGAAATACATTGTGCTTTTGATTTAAAATAAAAAAAAACACTTAAAAAACCGACTTATAATGAATATTGCTGGAACGATACACCCACCTAACAAGAAAGTTGTTCTGCCCAGGTAGTTTCAGTGGAACCATACTGTGTTAAAAAAAAAAAAAAACGGACCAAACTAGAAATCACAGGGCCCCATAGCAAAATTTTGTATGGGGCCCCGTGATTGCTAGTTATGCCACTTGCAGAGCCCACCTGAGAGTGACCCTGCAGAGCCCAGCATAGACTCTCTATAGTGGGCTCTGCAGGGTCTCAGGTGGGCTGCACACCTCTTACCTGTCAGCGATGTCCGTCTCCGTGGTCGCCGGGCCCTGCCTCCTCTTCCATCACTGGCCCCACCTGCTCTTAGGTTGCTGGCCAGTGATGTAAGGAGGCGGGGTTGCTCTTAGGCGGTCCCGCCTTCTCCTTCACCACGAACGCTGGCCTCTTCTGTCATAGCTGCTTGCTGTCACTGACACAGATCCGCAGTGGCTGTGAGAGGAAACACCGCTACTGAGCTGTGTCAGCCAGCACCCTTACATGCCATAGCGACCCACAAGGCATCAGAGGGATGCCCTGGCCAGGCCCCGGGCCCAATAGCGGCCGCCTGGGTCGGTATGGCGATTGTTACGCCACTGAGACCAAAGCAATACATTACCTTCACGGGATGGGGTGGGTCATCTTGAAAATCTGCATTACAGCTCTGATCCATACTCACACCATATCAAGTAAACAAGCACTCATTCGTTTTTTGGGTTTTGTTTTTTAAACCGCCTGTAATTCTCATTAGCCACAACCTAAGCTACAACCTTAGGTAGAACAATACCAATGACCCCCTCACCGCTAGATTACCTGAAAGTTAAACATTGCACAGTGCCAAGCCCCACATATGACAGCACTCAGGTCTGACAACTGACCACTGGCAGGATCTCTTAACCACAAGAACTAGCTGTGTTACTGCAATTCCAGCAGTAGGGGTGGACAGACACCTTAAAAGGAAACCCAAACCAAAACGGGGGGCTGTCACTGCTGAAAATACTAGTTGCCATTTCTGGCTTCAATGCTTCCTTAGAATGCAAAATCAGAACTGTTGATGTGAATAATGGTTTTGGCTCAGTGACTCTAAGTACAGAAGTAATTAGGTCTGTAGAAAAACCAGGCAACTAGTATTTTCAGAAGGAGGCCACAGGTTTCCTTCAGGTGTCCTCATACACAGTCTGGCACAGTGAAGAAAACCTGTACAAAGCATTGTGGTTCATCCAAGAATTTAAGTTAACTTGCACAACAATAACCTTACTGCCAGAGGAGTCAGTTCTAGATAAGCACATACTTAAAGGAATATGCCACAAAACAAAATACATGTGTGAGAAGCCCCAGATCAAAGCTATTTTCCAACACCTGGGCTGTATACAAGGGCTCTGTGGTGCCCAATGCGGGCCCTGTGGTGCTCAAGCACTCACCCCTCCCTCACTCCTGCCTGCTCCTCTCTCTCTGATCCTCTCCGGCCGCTGTAGCCCCATCTAGGAGTACTGACACTGCTGCGCTAGGAGGAGGCTGAGGAGCCTCTTACCTAGAGCAGCACAAGGCACTTGGGGACCCCCTCAACTGTGGGTTGCGTCCCACAGGTTGAGAACCACTATTCTAGATGAAGCTTCCCACACTGGAATTTGTTTTAGGTCAGATATTATGTTAAAAAAATGAGGCCCACAAATAGAACTCCAGTTTACACTAAAAAGGTTTGAGAAAAGTAACCGCACAGAAATGAACACCTTTTTTTCAAGAATAGGTTGCCTTGACTGTCCTGCGCCATTTGCATTGCACCACTATTAAAGACATGTTCTGTGCCAGCTGGTAGACTGGAATCTGATCTCTGTACCATGCAATTCCCAGTGCCAAGTGTTGACTCTTACACAGAGACTCCCTCCCCCTTCTCACAACTGAAGATTAGGAGTTAGCACCGGGAAGCCATTGGCAACCATGCAAACTGAACAATACAGGTAAACTAGTAAATGCCAACCCGTTATATTGAAGATTCCTATTACCCACAAACTCAAACATTGCTGCAAGAGATGAAATAACCTTTCAGGAAAGTGCATTTGGTTCATTTAGTCCTTTAAACAAGAATACAATTATTGCAGTGTGTACTGGCTCCTCTGGCAGGTAACCGAAATAAAAAGGTCCTTTTGTTAAAATCAACCTCAAACCCATGTCACTCAGACACCTCGCTGTAGTAATATTTGTGTGCAGCATCTGTCATTTTCCAGCCGGCTGCCCGATACTCAATCATTTCAAGCAGGAGAAGCTGCGCCAATGACCCCAGTCCATTCTGAAGTAGGAAGCTATCCCTTAAAAAGGAGAAAAGCTCATCCATTCTTTGCGCATTCATCTTCTCCAACTGTTCCCCAACACGGTGTAACTGCAGAACGAGACAGTCCACCTGTGAGCAAAGCAAAGGTCAGTGTTCAGTCCACTGTATATTAACTGCCTCAACACAAACCCAAATTATCTTACATAGTTACTGAGTTTAGTGTCACTTTAATTCGGCACACCGGACAGACACTGTGGGACACGAGGAGTCTGTGGTGGATCAGAGACCAGCACCAGCGCTGGAGGGACTGTCTGAAACCAGTGGAATGAAAAAGATGATCGGATCAAGAGGCATCAAATAAGGTAAGTGCTTACAGCAGCATTTGGGGGGGGGGGGGG
>NW_017306797.1:825320-830843 GCF_000935625.1 Nanorana parkeri | reverse complement strand
GCTGTGGGGGGGGGGGGGGGGATTTTTAATGTAACTTTAAGCTGGGTACACACATATCAAAGTTCATCAGGAACTGGCCAATATTCGCACATTGAGTGCCACTGTTGGCACCTTTCTGGCTGGCATCCCCAATCACTGATCGAAGGAAACTTCTCAGCCAAACGGAGCTGGAAGGCAATCAGCTGCTAGGTCCATTCTAGTGGCCATTGTCAGAATACAATAAAAACAGCAGGGGATTCCTCAATCAATGCTCGTAAACGTCGATGGAGGAATCTGTTATATTTTCTTTGTTCAGCCTGCAGGTTGAATGGAGAAAATATAAAAAAGAGGGGTGGAAAGAAGCGCTGCAACCCTGGAATGTTTAGGTTTAGAACAATAAAAACTTTAAAATAAATGTTAGCTGAAAACTCTTACCTAGAGTTTTTTCCACTCACACTGGACCTCTTTTTCCACTTCTGGCTTGAAAAAGAGGTCCAGAACCTTGAAACGCATAGCCGAATCCTTCTCTTCACGGACTACAGTGTCCATCATTTTTAAGCCAACCCCTACAACAATTCCCCCACGATCGCTGACCCATTGCGATACCGATCTACAGCGGCATTCCTGCTCCCGTTCAGCCGACGAGAGGCAGCCTGGCCAGCTGAGCTCTCATTGCACCTGACGGCGAGTGCCACGTCAACCAGCACAGCTCACTCTGTCCCAACGGACCCCCCAGTCACAACAACCACCAGGGAACATCAATGGACTGCCTAATAACCATGTAGCCCGTTCTTCAAACCCACACAGACCGGCCACAGATGCCGCTGAGTGATCCATACAGCCTTCACTCCTCCACTGCAAGACCTATATTTGTCCGTCCAAACAGTGAGTTTTCAGCTAACATTTATTTTAAAGTTTTTATTGTTCTATACATAAAAATTCCAGGGTTGCAGCGCTTCTTTCCACCCCTCTTTTTGATATGCCTACAGGGTTCCTCTCCCTGATCAAGAAGCTCGCTCACCCTAAACTGTTTTAAACATACCCATCATATTCCACATCAGTTGTGCGCTCGCCATTTCTATCGTTTTTATCTGAATGGAGAAAATGTATACTTGCTTTACTCGTCTCCCTTTGAATTCTAAAGTGCTGACACTTCCCAATGTGCACACACACTAGACACAAATGATATAACCTAAAAAAGTGTAACACTCCTTATTAGCAACAAGTGAAGGAAGTAAATATACAAATACTATGTAGCAATGGTCAATACAAACTTACACATTCCTGATATATACAGAAGTATATTAGCAAGTGTACTCCTGTGACCCAAAAGAGAACCAACGCCAAAAAAAAAAAAAAGGTACCTCTTCCTCTCTCTGCAGACTCTCAGGTTGTGCCAGCTGGAAAAGGCAGTCATACACAGGATTAACCAAGGCCAACATCGGCATATTATTGACCTAAAGAAAAACAGATGCAGAACACCCTCAATCCTTTATAGAACTCTATTTTGTAGAAACAAATATATCATAATTATCATAATTATTACAATGTTTTAACTCAAAGAGCTGAGTGAATTTACTGATGTGCCAGCTACAAGCTTACATGTTTTACTAGTTCCCTCTTCCTGAAAATGATATTAATGGTTTCAATAAAATGTTAAAGATTCCGATAACTCTTGCAGTAATGCATAAGAGACCTCAATGTCCGAAATGTCATAGTGTTTTTTTTTCACGACTGCATAGTGAACTAAGGTCTGACCTTTCAGGTGCTAAAAAATAAATTCAAAAAACTAAATGCTGACCTAACGAAAATCTAAAGCCCAAACTTGTTTCCATTTTGTACAGAGTAGGGTCAACACCCCTGTCAGTTTATTTTTGCCATTTGCATCCTATTGGGGAGATTTCCCTTCACTTTTTGTCCTGTACAGCCAACAGAAAACGAGAGGGAATGTTTCCGAACGGAGGCAGATTCATCTTTTAACGCCATTACAACTTTCACCATTGAAGATTTCCCCTATATTCCCATTTTGGATTTTCCCTCTCTTTCAGCTGTAGCGAAACAGGAAATGAGAGAAAATCTCCCCAGAGTGAGTGGAATTCCCATCTTAGAGAGTTGCTACAGGATTGGAAGAGTCTTGATCGGAAGATTTGCCCTTGCCTCTTGCACTAGTGACAACAATTTTGGATTTCCAATTACTTTGTCTTGGGTCCAGTGGTCACTAGGACAAAAAGAGGAGTAAATCTTCCAAGCAGGGACACAGACAGCAATAAAAACCTGAGAGAGGCTCCAACCCTTTCCCCCCTCAATCCAAAAAGAAACTTCCTATACTGTACAGAGCTGCATATGCACAGGATAGCGCCACTGCAAGGGTTAAGAATAATTATGTCCAGGGTTCTTTAAGGCAACATAAACAGTGCTATATGTTTTTGCTTCCCTGTAAATTACCTAAAAATAGCTTCAAGACCAAATTGCACGTCTTTGCTCAACTTTTAAAAATGCTTAAACTATGCAGCAGATACACTTCTCAAACTTACTCTCAAATAGTCAAAGACATTGCAGATGAAGCAGACATAGCACACCCACTCTTGTACAGACCGGGCTCTCATCTCCTCTCGATTCCGATATTCACACTGCAGTCTGTTTAACAATGCGCTGCGGAAGACACTTCGGCCTGTTTGCTTGCTCTCTGCCTGATGGAGGGAAAGGCACAAAGTTAATGTATTAGTGAACTTAGAACAATAATATTTATTAACAAATAATAAGAATCAGATATTAAAAAGGGTGCCATCATTTCCTTTAAAATCCATTATACATTGTGAATATATTCAACAACAGTAAAGTAGAAGTACGTTAAGTATAAAGCACCTACAATTTCTACAATTGTAGATTCCATCAGCGAGGCCAGGAAAAGGTCTTTTCATGAACCTCCTCATGTCAGCCTACTATAAATTCAGCTCTTCCCTTTGACCCCTCCAGCACCAACCCAACTAGCCCATAAATTCTAGGCTACTGTCACCTCCAATTGTTCTTTTTCCATCCTTGTTTGTGTTACAGTAGGTTGTTTTTTATGCTTTCTCATTTTTTTCTATACTCTGCTACATGCCTGCCTAGGTTTAGCCTCTCCCAGGCAGATGGCTCCCTGTTTTTGGCCTGTAAATCTCCCTTATGGTGGGTGCCCATGGTGCTTGGGCTTGTATTGTGTCAGTATCTCTTATCGACTGTATAGGCTGGCTAAGCTGAAAAGTATGAGGGCTTGCCTTGTGTTTTCCCTTGTGTTTTCAGCCTTCCCATACCCAATATCTGGGAGCGTTAGACCTTGCAGTTCCCCCGACATAGAATGTGGCAAGCCTTTTGACCAGTGCATCTTTGGCAGAGAGGCACAGGAATCCATTTCCCATTGTTTCATGTACTAAAGACCGCAGGAGGTTTCCGGCTAGTGTTGGACCTAAAATTTGTAAAGTACTTATTAAATACTCCGTTTTGAGACTGCTGTCGCGGTGATGAAGAAGGGAGATAAGATGGTGTCAATAGGCCTGGCAGAAAAAAATCTGCGCATTCCAGTGAATGCAGCACATCAATATTTCCTCAGATTTGCTCTGGTCTGCTTTTGCAAAACCCCCAAAACCTTTACAAAAGTAATGTCTGCAATCATCACAATTTTAAGAACCAGGGGAGTTGAAATCTTTCATTATTATTTGCTTGACATTCTCATCTTGGGAAGATTGAACGAGATTGTGGGGGCTTATGTATGAGTCATGTATGCCTCACAAACTTTAAGCCATTTCAGGTGGCAGAACAATGTGACATTGCTGACAGAGTCATATATATTGGGCACTCCGACTGTAATGACAGACAGTCTGAGGAGGAGATTTATTAACCACAATGAATGGGCTTTAAGTCTCAAATGCCTGCGAAAGATCTTTGACATATGGGAAACACCAGGCATAGATCTAATGGCATCAGCAGTAAATGCCCAGCTTCCTCTCTTGGAGGTTCCCACCAATTCCTCCGATTCTGCGACATTTAATCAAGATGCAGTATTAAAGGGTGCAGGCTACAGCGGTTCTTTTCTGTTGGCCCATGAGGCCTTGGTTACTGCTTCTGTGGAGACTGAAGTTTGAACTTCCGATTCCCTTCCCTACTTGTGTGGATCCACTGATGCAAAACGATGTTTGCCAACGAACACGAAGAGGTTGAATCATGGCCTGGGGTTGGAAAGGAGACACTTAAAGGCCTTGAAAGACCAACAACATAGTGAGTAATATGCTGATGAAACCCAGAAAGAGCTTCACATCACATTTGGAAAAGCTTCCTGCAGTTCGTCTCAGAAGGCGGCTGGGATCCGCTCTCTCCTTTGGTGGCGCAAATTGTGGATTTTTGGATCTTTCATTGGTGCTCAAACTATTTTGTCCTCTCTGTTTGATCCAGTCTGTTCCTGTTCAATATACCATCTGTTGTTCTGCAAAAGAGCTTTACTGTGTAATATCGCCTTAGTAATCCTCAGGCTGGTGCAATCCTTTTAGCCAAAAGTGGCCACTTCACAAATTTAGAATCGGTCCTGCCAGCCTTCACATAAGAAGCAGCGAGAGAAGAATGAAGCAGGCTGGACTTGGTTAATCCATTGTTTGTCTATTTAGAGCGGATCAGAATTCAGCATAAGGTACTTCCTCGAAGGATGCAACTTTCAAGTCCAGAACCCTTATGCCAAAGCATAGGCAAGACTGCAGAGTCCGAATCTGAGGGCAGAGAGTCAGGAGTTTGTCCTGCCGCAGAAAGACCCTGGACTAAGCAGTGTCTGGAAGGAGACCCAAATGCTCCAAACAATGAGATGGTTCCAACACTGATTTCTAAATGTTCAGGACCCCGCTAAACTTTTGCAGACTCTGCACAGCTTGATGGATGTTGACACACAGGCTCCGAATCATCTGTTCACTCAGGAGAAGGTAGTCAAGGTATCCCACTATGGGGATGCCGTGCAAATAAAGCAGAGAAAAGCACAGGGATTAGCATTTTGGTGAAGACTTGAAGTGCTGTGTACCGGCCATAGGGGATGACAATGAACTGGCAGTGCTGCAAGCCCACAGCAAAATCGAGGTAGCATTGATGTGCAAGTATGCATCTTTGATGTCCACAATGACTGACCCGATACATTGTGTGGAATTTGTGCACTCAAATGTAGGCATTGAGAGCCTTAAGCTCCAGAATAGAGTAAATGCCACCTTTTGCTTTGGGGGACAGTAAACAGGTAGGAGTAGAAACCCTGAAACCTTTCTTCTTCTTCTGCAACAATGGCTATAACTCCCTGAGAGAGGAGTTGTGCCAGAGCAGCATGGAGGTCTACTAGTCTCTGCAGAGATGTTGCAGATTGGACAACAAGAAGCAGGGCAGAGGTAGAGCTTGAAATTAATGCTTGTTGTCCCTGGACACTACATCTGATGCTTTCGAACATGGCGGTAGCAAGTGACAAAAAAAAAAAAAAAAAAGACCCCCTCAAAAAGGGGGGGGACCCCTCATTTACAAGGAGGGCTTATTTGCGGGGTTTGG
>NW_017306797.1:821400-825236 GCF_000935625.1 Nanorana parkeri | reverse complement strand
CCCCTGAGGAAGTGGGGGGCACCCTCATTTACAAGGAGGGCTTAGTTGCGGGCTTTGGGAGCCAAGTGTCATGGTGGGACAGAGTCCCAGGCTGTGCCTAGGGAACTGGGAAAAAACTAAATTAAAATTGTCTTACTTTCAAAAGTGGAAGATTTTCCAGTCTGAGGTTTAGCTTTCCTTTGCTGGGGCAAAAGGGTGTGTCCCCCCATGCCCCTTCCCTGTGACATCCATGATAAAGTTGTCTTTACAGAGAGTCACGCCTGGGGGAGTTAGTGCAGATTCCACAGAGCACGAGGACTCAAACAGGATCGCTGTCCAGGCTGCTGGTGTAAAGCCCCAGGGACACTGGAAGCTGCCACGGAGCTGTTGGTGGATTTTAAGCTGAGAGGGCCCATAGGACTGCTCCCTCTGCATTTCTACACAGTAACAAAAAATCCTGATTGCATATTGACAAAAAGTTAAAATAAGAAATTAAATGGTGAAGCTTTTTCCTGGTTCTCCTAGGACACAAGGCATGATGGGACTAAAATATTTTTTTGTTGCCAGTGTCCAATTCTCCTTAAAGTGGCAGTATAACCCACTTGTATCTGAATCTGCTGCATCTCCTAATGAACAATAACAAATTAGCCATCTCTGATCATAATTACACAGAAACTGTACAGTACTAACCATATTCTCCTAACATATGAATAACCGTATTCCAAGTCTGCTTACCTGAATAATGGTGTAACACATTTTCCCGGATTCTTTGCTAAATGTAGCATCCCTCAGGGACTGCTCCACGATCACATTGGCCACCTTCTCCAGATCTACACTTGCTGGATCTGTTTAAAAAAAAAGGTTAATAACCAGAGTAGGTAAAAGTATAGAAATGCATGGTGGCCGATATCAGATAATACAGGTGAAACTCGAATAATTAGAATATCGTGCAAAGTTCATTTATTTCACTAATGCAACTTAAAAGGTGAAACTAGTATATGAGATAGACTCATTACATGCAAAGCAAGATAATTCAAGCCGTGATTTGTCATAATTGTGATGATTATGGCTTACAGCTCATGAAAACCCCAAGAACCCCAACTCCACAACCTCAAAAAAGTAGATTATTACATGCAATCAATAAAACAAGGATTGTACATAGAACAATATCGGACCTCTGAAAAGTACAAGCATGCATATGTACTCAGTACTTGGTTTGGGCCCCTTTTGCAGCACTTACTGTAATTACTTTTGCACGATATTCTAATTATTCGAGTTTCACCTGTAGAATAACATTACTAAATTCCTTGAAAATCATGACTCCTGACCTTTCAACGCAGTCTTGAGGAGATTCTGTGTGTCAGCATCAAACGCCTGGATTTTGTACTCTTCCCCCATATTCTGAATGACAGTCACCACAGTAGTAAAAATACAGTTGCTAAAAAATAAAATACAACATTCAATTTGTCTGTCTACATTATTGGGCACGTACTGCATATCAGTTATGCTTAAAGTGATATTAAACCTTCAGGGTTTTTTTTGATTTAATGGATGGGAGGCCCACATTTCCACAAATCCTCCATTATTGTTTTAAAATGTTCAATTCCTTGTTCTCTAGTGGCTCCCTGCATCACTTTCCCTCCCGTCCCCTGCACAGGAGCCTCCATCAGCTAGCTAGCTGGCTGCTATGGAGGCACCCGTGCTTATGAGTTTCCAACCTCAGATCAGCTGAAATTCCTGCACCTTCAGACCTCAGATCAGCTCCAATTCCTGCACCCTCAGATGAACCACAAATCCTGCACCTCCAGACCACAGATCAGCCCCAAATGCATGCACCTCCAGACCACAGATCAGCCCCAAATGCTGCACCTCCAGACCACAGATCAAATGCTGCACCTCCAGACCACAGATCAGCCCCAAATGCATGCACCTCCAGACCACAGATCAAATGCTGCACCTCCAGACCACAGATCAGCTCCAAATGCTGCACCTCCAGAACAGCCCCAAATGCTGCACCTCCAGACCACAGAACAGCCCCAAATGCTGCACCGTCAGGCCAGAGATCTGCCCCAAATGCTGCACCTTCAGACCACAAATCAACCCCAGTTCCTGCACCATCAGACCACAAATCAACCCCAATTTCTGCACATTCAGACCTCAGATCAGCCCAAATTCCTGCACATTCAGACCTTAGATCATCTGGCCTGAAACAAGGACTGGCTGGGTGAATCCTGGACAGGTGGCATCCCTATCTACACCTCATGGCTGCTGCAACAGGTAAGAGCCCCCTCTGACTTGATGGGGCCCGGGCAAGGAGAGCCAGCTCTACCCCCCTATTTGCAGCCCTCCCTGTGAGCCAAAAGTAACTGATCCGCGGGCCAGTACTTTGAGACCCCTGATTTAGACGCATTTGCATGCATGTAGCCACTTTTAGAGCTTGTAATCGGATCCTGGATGCCAAGAATTCTATTTTTCCTAAATGCAGCAAAGTCTGAATGATAGGATTGAAAATCAATGCAATGCATTTAGAAATGTGCTCTAAACACAGGTTTGGCACTGTCGGTGTAAAGGATAGGAAGCCTAACCTAGCTCTGTTTTAGCAAGGCATTAAAAACAAAAAGGTCTTTAGAACCAACACATGTGAATTATCTACATTGTTTTCTATGTTCACCTTTATGTGTATACAGCTGTTACCTGAACCAAAAGTAGAATAGTTAAAAACAATTAAACAAAACAAATCAGCGGGCCATGAACCCTCATCATGACGTAACATACAGCCGTGTGTACGGAGCACATCAGCCATTACACACATACAGCTTGGTAAATAGTTTTTGTGCTCTGGCAGCGCAGCCACCATTCCGTCAGCAAGTATGGGCGCCCCGTATTTCCATTGCACTCTCGCCAGTATGGGCGTCCCGTACCCTCCATTGTACGCTCGCCAGTATGGGCGCCCTGTACCCGCCACCCTCCACTGTGCTCTCACCTGTTACTCCCGGTTCATGTTTCTGCACGACAGGCCCGTCTAAACGGGATCCTAATATCAGGCTAGGCCGCGGCTAGATGTGGAGCAGGCCGCAACAAGTCTGCAAACACAGCGACACCTACTGGCCACCTAGAAGTATAACGTCACCTGTGAGACGAACACAACAGGGCACAACAAAGGAGTCTACCTGATAATCGGTCAGGGAAAGCAATGCTATAAAATGAGGGGGCTGCCATTACTGACCTCCCTCTGGAAATGCTACTTGCCTGACTGCCCTGCTGACCATGCAGCCTCTATAGCTTTACATGCCTGGAACGCATATGCAGATCAAAAACTCAGAAGTTCCATTCTGCAACAAGAAACTCAGCATGACAGCCAGGAAACCAGCATTTTCAGGTGGAGAAGTCAACAATGGCTGTTATGCAGCCTTTCTCAATCAGAGTGCCCTCTGGCGTTGTCAGAGATGCCTTCAAAGTTTCACTAAAGTTGGGAGACTATGAAATGAAGGGGGGAGTTCTGATGTCAAAAGAGGGGGCTCTTAGTGTGTAGGGGACTCTGATGTAAAAAGAGGGGACTTTAATGTGAAGGGGGCATCTGATGTGAAAGTGGGGGTTTTATAATGTGAAGGGAGGCATCTTTTGTGAAGGTGGGGGCCCGTGATGTGAAAAGAGGGGGCTCTTAGTGTAGGGTGGACTTTTATGTGAAAAGGGAGGAATTTAATGTGAAGTGGGGACACTGATGTGAATGTGGGGGACTCTGATGTGAAAAGAGGGGGCTTTTAGTGTGAGGTGCTCTCATGTGAAAAGGGGGAACTTTAATGTGAAAGTGGGGGACTCTGATGTGAAAATAGGGGGCTTTTAGTGTGGGGGGCTCT
>NW_017306797.1:819528-820855 GCF_000935625.1 Nanorana parkeri | reverse complement strand
GATGTTAGTGTGGGGGACTCTGATGTAAAGGTGTGGGACTCTGATGTGAAAAGAGTGGACTTTTAGTTTGGGGGGCTCTCATGTGAAAAGGGGGAACTTTAATGTGAAGGTGGGGGGCTCTGATGTGAAAAGTCGTGGCTCTTGATGTGGGGCTGGTGACGAATTGATGAGTGCGTTTGTCATCTGTTTTGCTTGACGTCGGGTAAATAGACACCAAACATGTCAAGCCTTCAAATTGCGCGCACCCGCGAAATTGCAAAAAACTACAATACCCAAAATTGCCCATAGGCAACGCTTTAAAAGCTTTTACCGCTCATCAGTTTAGGGTTATCAGTGATTAATGGCCCTAAAATGATTGCTCTCACTGCGACGTTCGTGGCGATATGTAACATGTGCAGCGTAATGGGCGCAATTGTCATTTTCGCATGTATGTATGGGTGGGGAATTTAAACCATTTTTGAGGTTTTTTTAAAATTCTTTTTCATGTGACTTTCATTTTTTCTTTTTTTTTTTTGCAACTTTCATTTTTTTTTTACTTAACGTTATTGCTATCAGATACGGGGCTAAGAATCCCCCTATGTGATAGCAAAAGATGTGACAGGTCCTCTTTATGGAGACAACAGGGGTCTCGTAGACCCCTAATGTCACCTAGGACCCCCCCAAAGAGATCTGCTTCATCCGCTTCTCTCCAGCTTCTGAAGCTGGAAAGTGACACAAGAATGCGGAAGTGATGTAATACACATCACTTCCGCATTCTGACAGCGGAGAGGGGACCGGAGGGAGATCTTGTACTGATCCCCCTCTGATCAGCTGTCACAGAGCCACCATGCTGGACCTGGGCTCGTGGCGGAAGAGGCCCTTGTCCTCATTGGCATGTCATGTGGCCTGGTATGGCGCAGGGAGCATTGGGGGGCACTCGCTCGCCCCCTCCTTTTCTGCCTTGTGCGCAGATTAAGGATCTGGTTGGGAATTTTAGGGGGGAACCCACTTTTTTTCCCCTGTTTTTTTGGAGGTGGAGTTCCCCCTTAAAATTTCTACCAGACCTAAAGGGTCCGGTATGACTTTTGGGGGAACCCCATGCACTTTTTTTTAAATGTACACCTTGGGGCCCCCCCTAACTTCCCTACCCGATCTAAAGGGTCAGGTATCGTTTGCGAGAGGGACCCCACACAGTTTTTATTTTTTCCCTTTCTTTTCTTTTTTTTAAATATTTAATCTTTATTATTTTTACAAAAAGCCATAAACAACATATTATTTTAACATACAGTGTGTTACATACTTATAATTATAATCAAATTTCGAGTACAGTTTAATGATTTTTAAAAAA
>NW_017306797.1:780328-814541 GCF_000935625.1 Nanorana parkeri | reverse complement strand
TACAAAAATTTACACTACATGCCATATAAGGGGATTCCGGCAACCTTTAATATTCCTTCAATACAATCCTATTCTAGAGCATTTTGAAATAGCACTGTATGTTATCCCAACCTCTAGTCCATCTATTCTATTACTATACAGCCCCTCTATCCTATTTCCTCCATATATCTCGGGGATATTTTAAACTCAATCCATTGTTGCCAGGTACTTCCAAATTGTTTATACGTGTCCCTCCGTATTGATGTCATTTCCTCCATCAGTCGATAATATTCTATTCTCTTAAACCACTCTCTCGTAGATGGAATGATACTTTTGTTCCAATATAGTGGGATCATCACCTTAGCTGCGTTAAGTAGTGGACGCAATAATGATCTTTTATAGGTTGCAGTCGGCAAGTCCGTTAGATTGAAAAGACAGACCATCGGCTCCAAGGGCAATACAATTGTTGTAATCTCTTCAATCAATTCTATTACCCGGGACCAGAAAGGCTGGAGTTTGGGACAGGACCACCATATGTGGACATAAGTACCTTTATTACCACAGTTCCTCCAGCATAAGTCCGACCTGAGTGGATACATTGTATGTAATCTTTCCGGTGTGAAATACCATCGAGCCAGAAATCGATACAATGTATCCGTCACTAAGGTACTAATAGACGAAAGAGTATTAAGATATAAAATTCTTTGTTTTTGTAAATCCGTCCAAGTAATCTCAAGTTCCCGTTCCCACTGTGTTAAGTACCGCAGAGATAAATTCGATTGCTGGTCCAATAAGATCCCATATATCTGTGAAATTCCATAGCACGGCGGGTCAGTAAGATCAAATAATTTCTCGTTCCCCCCTTCCCTTTCTTTTCTTAACATTTTTTTTTTATTCTGCTCGCTACCTCCGAGGTAGCGAGCAGAATAACCAAGCCAAATGCCAGGAGCAGGGAAGGACCCCGGCTAGAGAGCTCTTAGGAACCTGGGATGCTCTTGCAACCGCCTCAGGCTGCCAGATGATAGGGACAGCCCTGGGTCACTGAACAGGAACAGAGGAGAAATCTTTCAATGTGGACACTTAACAATTTCCCTCACTTTGGAGAGATTTGCTGTAGCCTTCCGTTGTGTCTACAGGACAAGAATTAAAAAGGAAAATTCATTGGCAAACAACCTTGACAAGGGTTTTACTTCTTCTCTATTTTATTAAAAACTAAGATATACTTTTGAGCAGTAGAAATGGAAGTCGCCAAAATCAGGGTGGACAAGTTGGAGAGCCTCTGTGGGATAGTTACAATAAAGCGGGTAAGCGGGTGATGTTGTTTCTGCTATATCATTTACATATCGTGTTTCCCCGAAAATAAGACACTGTCTTATAGTTTTTTTGGCTCAAAAAAACACACTAGGTCTTATTTTCGGGGTAGGTCTTGTTTTTTAAAAACGTACAACAAGCCACACTTATTCATGTACAAAAATATGGTGATCAGGGCAATCAGGGGTGCCGTACCATTCCAAGAGCAATTTGCTAACCAATTGCTGGCCAGAATGAGCGAAGTGCACTTTCACTATCGATTCCTCACAGGCGGAGTGCATTTGGTATCACTCCGCCTGTGACAGGAGACGGCACTATAGAGGAAGCATCGGCTTATGTGGCTCTGCTCCCTCCACTGCCGCCTCCCTTCCTCTAGCGCTGGCTTCGTTGGCACCGCTGATTCTCTCCTGCGGCTCTTCAAGTTCCCCCTTATGCCACCACCGGCCCTGGGAATGGTCACAACTAGGCCCTGCCTCTTATTTTCGGGGTAGGTCTTATATTTGAGCAATTCCCCAAAATAGTACTAGATCTTATTTTCGGGGTAGGTCTTATTTTCGGGGAAACAGGGTAGTTACATAGTATTTGAGGTTAAAAAAAGACACGGGTCCATCAAATCCAACCTATAGAGTGTATGCAT
Source organism: Nanorana parkeri (assembly GCF_000935625.1). Taxonomy (NCBI): domain Eukaryota; kingdom Metazoa; phylum Chordata; class Amphibia; order Anura; family Dicroglossidae; genus Nanorana; species Nanorana parkeri. The sequence goes on along the minus strand of NW_017306797.1, from coordinate 812,614 downwards.
GTGAATCTACATGTGGATGAGTCCATGAGGGGAATTTATCAAAACTGGAGCAGACAGAATATGTAGCAGTTGCCCGTGGCAACCAATCAGCATCCACCTTTAATTTTCAAACCTTAACCGAAAAAACTGAAGAGAGATGCTGATTGGTTGCCATGGGCAACTGCTCCAGATTTTGTCGGCTCCAGTTTTGATAAATTCCCCCCCATGTGTCATTTAAACAATTCATATATATTTCCCATAAAACCACTTTTTTCCTGCAGAGGTTGCACTGTAAGTTCACTTTAGGCACCACTCTGCACATAAACACAAACAAAATAGTATGTAAAAAATGTATTTATTGATGATATACATTTAATATGGCTGCCAGAAAAAGTAACATCTCACAGGCAAATTTTTCAGTGGAAGTTGGTACAAAAAAAACCACATACAGCATACATAGCATATAATAAAACAAGACATGTTTATGATAAAAGGCTGAGTTTTAACTTAAATATGGTGATTACATTGCCCGCTACATACTGCCCCTCATTAGAAAGTAGAAATGTCAATGATTTGATATTCATTATTATGTTTTAAGACGTGAAAATGTGCATAATGTAACAAATGTCAGTGGGGTGATAGTTCCCATTCACACTGGTCTGTGTTGGTGCATTGTGTTACATTTTTTTTAATGCAGCATACAACAACATATAGTAGTGTGTAACCATGTATTGTGGTGCGTTGGATTAGTGCTTTGGGGTGCCATTAAAAAATGAATGGCACCACAATGCGCTAGTGCACAGACTATGTATGTTACTGCAATTGGAAAAGTGTGAGCGGAACTTGTTACCACCAGCTGACCTGCATTGATCTGCACAGATCAACACAGGGTCGTCACCGCGGCACACAGAAAACAATGGTTTTCTTTGTGTTCTGTTCACACCACAATGCTGCCTTTAGGGTTAGTTCACACCAGAAACTGCATCACAACTGCGTGCGTCTGCGCAGTTGCATTGTCATCCGTTTTGATGAGTTTGTGATGCGTTTTTTCCCCCTGCTTGTCCCTGGATGATGCCACAATCAGTTCTGTTTTGCATGTGTTTTTAATGCGTTTCGTGCAGTTAGATGCAGGTAAAATAGGACAAGCAGTACTTTTTCTGACTGCACCTGAACGGACTGCAATGGTGTGAATTAGGCACAAGAAAGCCCATAGGAAAGCATTGGGATGTATTTTGACTGTAGCAGTTAAAGTAAACGGACTGCATACGGTGTGAACAGGCCCTTAGGTGGGTTGCAGTGTGTTGCCTAAAAATGCAAGCATGCTGCATTTTATTACAACAACACATCACAGGTCACCTGAGGTCACTTCTATCATCGTATTGCAATTATTTACTCATTGCAGCCATTACTTATGCGCAGGTACTGCTTGCTGAGTAATGTAGTACAAGACTTGTGCCTGACTATTTCCATGCAAGTTTATGAATCAGGTCCAGCTGGCAGTTGCAGTTTTTATGTCATAAGATATTAGCACAAATGTTTATTTTTTGTAAAAAATACACAAGTTAAATTTAGTGCACATAAAACACAATATATGATTATTATTATAAAATGTAACAAGAGGTGGTTGTGCTAAGTAAATAGATACCCAACATGTCAGGCTTCAAAACTGCATGCACCCATGAAATGACAAAAAAACAAAAAGGTTCCCAAAACGGCCTATCGGAGGCTTTCTTTTAAAGTTTTTCCAGGACATCAGTTTGAAGTAACCTATGAATCAAGGCACTGGAATTATTGGCTTCACTCCAGTGTGTGCAGTAATACTTAAAAGGAGAACTATGGGGTGAGTGATTTCCACTCATCCTCATAGTTAGAGCCGACATGTGACAAAGAAGCGGTCACAGGTCGGCTCTATTGATCCGGAAGTGAGCAGAAAAATGCAGTCAATCCACTCACTTCACGATCATCTCCATGCAGTGAGTAGTGACTGTCAGTCACCGCTCCCCGCAGGGATTCCCCCTTCCCCTCTCCGATCCTCCAGCGCTGAGTGCACAGCTGGCTCTGCCTCTAGATAGGCAGAGTCTTCTGTCACTCACGCAGCTGGGTGGATCCAGACAGTATTGTCGGGATCCGTCCCGGCTGCGGCGCTCTCAGTATATCGTAGGCAATAGCCCGTGATATACTGAGCTTTGGGTCACGGAAGGAGGCTAGTATATGTCCTCCCGTGACCCTAAAAAGAGAACTGTGGGAAAAAACACTTACTCCATAGTTCTCTTTTAAAGGTGCGTGGCGCAATGGTCATTTTCATATGTAGGCATGCCTGATGTTTGTATGTGCATTTATGTGGGGATGGAGGACTTCAAAATAAATTTGGGGTGTTTTTACATTTATTGTACTTCACTTTATTTTTTAAAAGATATTTTTTTTAAACTTCATTTTCTTGCGATCACATAGGGGCTCACAAGCCCCCTATGTGAAAGCACTTTAGCTTTTCCTCTTTGAAGAAATATTAGGGGGGGTCTAATGTCACCCTTGTAGCCCACAAAAGCATGATCAGCTTCTTCCCTGGCCTCTCTGGCTGGGGAATGACAATTCAGAAACCAGTGACAAAATCATTGTCTCTTCCGGGTTCATTCAGCAAGGAGGGCCTCTCTCCCCTCTCTCTGCTGAGGTTGGTCCCGGGCCTCCAGGAGGGTACCAGAGACAAGGAAACACAGAACGGGGTGACAGGCAGGGGAAGTGATCCGGTGGCTTTACAGCCATTTGAATTACTTCCAGTGTAAAGTTGACGGTCAGTTTTACACATGTAAACAGACCGTCTGCTTACAGGGGCCCGCTGCTGCTGACATATGACACGTGTCTGCGGCAGATTCCCCTGCTAGGGGAATTCACACCCTTTATTTGTTTTGGTGACCATTGGTATTGGGTCTGAAAATTAAAGGACATTCCAAAATTTTGATTTGTTAACAGAACAGGACTATTGAGAAGATTTCCCTCACTTTGGAGAGACTTCTTCGCATGTCCTGTTGTTACTACAGGACAGGAAATGAAGGAAAATCTCCCCAATTAGACACAGATGACAAGAAAAAACTGACAGGGGTTACGACTAGGGATTCACTGAAACTTCGGCCGCAAATGGTACTATGGGCAAAATGCTGATTAAAAAAACAAATAAAATGTGGCGTATCCCCAGCTTCTCCCCTCCCCACTGGGCAAGGGCTGTAAGCTTGCAATGTGCCCCCTCCGGTCCCCACTGCTCTCCCCCCGCCTGTGTGGCAGAGGCAGCGGGGATCGGAGGGGATACAGAGCTGATCCAGCTGCTGGCACCCAGTGGGGGGGGGGGAAGCTGTCATGAAGAACAGCGTCAGCAGGGAGGAGGCAGAACAGTTGCAGAACAGGATGCAGAGTGAGGAGGAGGATCAACAAATATGTGACATATGTGCTGATCCTTTCATGTACTGCTCAAACATCGGTATGATCAGTTCTGATCACACCAATGTTAGTATTATTTACGGTGTACCCAATTATGAATGAATAGGAAGTGCCCTATATGATTTCCTGTTCATTCATGATTGCGGACATAGTAACTGATACTATGCTATGGCATAATATCTGCATCAGAGGCAATAAAATGATTCAAGCAGACTTTACAGTGTTTCTGACAAGGGGCACCATAAATATTGTTTATTACTATGAAAAAATATACACAGCAGGAAAATGAAAAATGATTTACATTCAAAGATAAAACAAAACGCATAATATAATATGTATAATAAAGCAAAACCAAGAGGTAGCTGGATCATGTAGCACCCACCATTTATCCACAAACCAAGAATACAAAGATTGTTATCAAAACATGTCAACAGGAAATCTTGAAACATCAAAAAATACTTTTTTTTGTTTATAAATAAAGTAAAATGAAAGATACTTCAGCCATATTAACGACCACTACTATACTGTAGATCGTAAGCTAACCATTCACTATATACCCACGCAGAGAACTGCTACCGGGTCAGACAGGTGCAGCCTATATATAAGTGCGTGCGTGCATCCCGACATGCATGGATGTGCAGGTTGGGGTCAACATGTAGCCGTGTCCTTTCATACGGATGTAAAGGTGTCTGCGCGCTATTACAGGCGGCACCTGTCTCTGCACAGGCAGAGTTCTGAGTCCTGCTGTGCAGAATATTATAGAGACAGATATCAAGACATATTGAGGCACCCAAATGAGTTTTATATAAAAATACATCAAATAATTTTATAATACATACATAAATAGATTTAAAGTGTCTTTTTTTAACTTTTGCCTGGAGTGCATCTTTAAAATGTCCTCTAGCATGGACTAAACCGACACATATATGCCACATACTCATCTGTGGTGAAACTATAAACTGTGTCATGCTTCTGAGGTGAAGGATTTTCATGCACTATTCAAGGTTCATTGAGACATAATCTGACTCCACCAAGCAGTTCACTCTGCTAATGGATCCAACTTATAAAAGGAACAAGCTAAGGTACGGAGGGGAATTGGAGTTCCTGCTTGTGTGGTTACCATTTAGGATGAGACTGCAGTTTATGTTTTACATTTCATATTAGAGTTAGAAGGACATCACAAAGAAAAGAGAGGGGTGATGGTATTAAACCTTGTTATTTGACTACCTATGCACCCCTTGAAGCATATAAAACACAGGCCCTCAAAAATAGCACCATGGAAAGTGAAGTTGATTTCTAAAAGCAATGTGATTCTGCCTGTCAAGTTCATAGCACAGATTACAAGCCATAAACCTGCCTGTGTCCTCATTACTAGCTTTCTTAGACAAATATCGAAGTGTTGCATGTGCACTCTGTTCTATCAACAGGTTTTAAAATGTGCTTAACAGCACCTCTGTGTCAAAGAGTCAATATGTATGATCAACAAGGGATACCTGGAAGGGTTTCCCAAATGCCCATTTGTGCATAGTAAAGGACAGTGCTGATAGCGTCTTAGCTCCTGCTCCTGTCAACGGGGATTGAGATTTTAAAATACAAGCACAGGGCACTTATACGAGTTCCTAAAATACTAATAGATAGGAAGATCATGGGTTACCTTAGTTCTCAAACAGCCCAGTTCATGCATTGGATAAGGAGACTTTTCTCTCAATCAGTAGCTGTTGGGATATCAAATAGGCAGTATAGAATGATCCAATCTACCTGTGTACAGTCCTGGCCAAAAGTTGTGAGAATGACACAAACACATTTTCACAAAGTGTGCTTCTTCAGTGTTTTAAGATCTTCTTGTCAGATGTTACTATGATATACTGAAGTATAATTACAAGCATTTCATAAGTGTCAAAGGCTTTTATTGACAATTACATTAGGTTTATGCAAAGAGTCAATATTTGCAGTGTTGACCCTTCTTATTCAAGACCTCTGCAATTCGCCCTGGCATGCTGTCAATCAACTTCTGCGCCACGTCCAGACTGATGGCAGCAATTTCTTGTATACTGAATGCTTGGAGTTTGTCAGAATTTGTGTGGGGTTTTTTTTTGGATTGACCACAAGTTCTCAATGGGATTAAGGTCTGGGGAGTTTCCTGGCCATGGGCCCAAAATTTCGATGTTTTGTTCCCCCAAGCCACTTAGTTATCAGTTTTGCCTTATGGCAAGGTGCTCCATCATGCTGGAAAAGGCATTGTTCGTCACCAAACTGTTCCTGAATGGTTGGGAGAAGTTGCTCTTGGAGGATGTTATTGTACCATTCTTTATTCATGGCTGTGTTCTTAGACAAAATTGTGAGTGAGCCCACTCCCTTGGCTGAGCAGCAACCTCACACATGAATGGTCTCAGGATGCTTTACTGTTGGCATGACATAGGACTGATGGTAGCGCTCACCTTTTCTTCTCCGGACAAGTTTTTTTCCGGATGCCCCAAACAATCGGAAAGGGGATTCATCAGAGAAAATGACTTTACCCCAGTCCTCAGCAGTCCAATCCCTGTACCTTTCGCAGAATATCAGTCTGTCCCTGATGTTTTTCCTGGAGAGAAGTGGCTTCTTTGCTGCCCTTCCTGACACCAGGCCATCCTCCAAAAGTCTTTGCCTCAGTGTGCGTGCCGATGCACTCACACCTGCCTGCTGCCATTCCTGAGCAAGCTCTGCACTGGTGGTGCCCCGCTCCCGCAGCTGAATCAACTTTAGGAGACGGTCCTGGCGCTTGCTGCACTTTATTGGGCGCCCTGAAGCCTTTTTCACAACAATTGAACTTCTCTCCTTGAAGTTCTTGATGATCTGATAAATGGTTGATTTAGGTGCAATCTTAGTAGCAGCAATATCCTTGTCTGTGAATCCTTTTTTGTGCAAAGCAGTGATGACTGCACATGTGTTCCAGGGTTTACAGAGAAAGAACAAATGATTTCAAGCACCACCCTCCTTTTAAAGCTTCCAGTCTGTTATTCTAACTCAATCAGCATGACAGAGTGGTCTCCAGCCTTGTCCTCGTCAACACTGACACCTGTGTTAACGAGAGAATCACTGACATAATGTCAGCTGGTCCCTTTGTGGCAGGGCTGACATGCAGTGGAAATGTTTTTTGGGGGATTAAGTTCATTTTCATGGCAAAGAGGGACTTTGCAATTGATCTGATCACTCTTCATAACATTCTGGTGAATATGCAAATTGCCATCATACAAACTAAAGCAGCAGACTTTGTGAAAATTGATATTTGTGTCATTCTCAACACTTTTGGCCAGGACTGTATACAGCAACCATGGGCTGATGTGAGTGCCGTGTGTATGGATTGGTCAGATCACCCCATATTCCTGCATGACCAAAATTGTAAAAGATTAGGCTTCTGAGCACCACTCTAAATTGAGACAGCCAATCAAATATCAGCAAGTATGACTAAATAATCTCTCACAGAGAGATAAGAATGTAGTTGGTACTGTATTTGCAGTGCCACTGTAACAGATAAGATTTTTACAGATTCATTTGTCCACCTTTTGACTTTCTCTGGTTTTCTTCAAATTCCACAACATGCCGCAGAACATCTCATAGCAGAAGAAGGTGAGTCCAGTTGAAACAGCAGCTTTGAGCAAACTTGGGGACAATCCTTTAAAAAAGCCCCTTAATCCTTCTTCTAGGTGTATCCGATATACACAGTCTCGGAGACCCTGGTACGTTCTGACCTGTAGCAACAAGTAAACATAAATCAAGAAGATATTCTTCACAGATTGTATAGCAAGCCCAATAATCGTATAGAGCTAACACAGACATTGGTATAGTCTACTACATATTGGGGATGCACTGAAATTTTAGCAGCCGAAATATTTCGGCTGAAAATTGTACTTTGGGCAAACTGCCAAAAGTACCATAATGGTAGAAAATTATGTGCATCCCTAATTTTTCTCCTCCCCATTGTGTCCCATCCAATCACCCCTGCGGTCCTCTGCCCTTGCTGGCAGAGGCAGCAGGGATCCACAGTGTCCAGCGGGGAGGAGAGAAGGTTTAGAAAGCCAAGCGGGGAGGATGCAGCTCAGCACCGCCTGCTTGGCTCTTGTGACAGGCGGAGAGTCAGCTGTCAAGAGGCTACGCTCTCCGCCCACACTGCCCCACTCAGCCTCCTGTCACAGCGAGTCAGGGTGGAGAGCGAAGTACAAACACTCCGTGATCAGCTGATCCCTGAGTGTTTGTAAATAACTGTGAGCATAGTATGCTCCCACTGTCCCCAGTTATGAATGAACATGAAGTGCTCTACATCACTTCCTGTTCATTCATGATTGTGGACATAGTAACTGATACTATGCTATGGCATAATATCGGCATCAGAGACAATAAAATGATTCAAGCAGACGTTACATTGTTTCTAGCAAGGGGCACCATAAATATTGTTTATTACTATGAAAAAATATACACAGTAGGAAAATGAAAAATGATTTACATTCAAAGATAAAACAAACAAACGCATAATATAATATGTATAATAAAGCAAAATCAAGGAGGTAGCTGGATCATGTAGCATCCACCATGTACCCACAAACCAAGACTACAAAGATTGTGGACATAGTAACTGAATTACTTTAACTGAATTACATAGTTTATGAATGGACAGCAGCACTCAGTATATAGGCTTCCTGTTCATTTATAACAGGGGCTGCAGAATAAGATATTGAGGACTCTGTGTCCTCAAACTCTTTTTCTATTTTAAAAAGGGAAATATCAGGGGTCTGTATAGACCCCTGATATTTCCACAAAGCCCCCAACAGTAAAGTACAAATAAAATAATTTCAAAAAGGTGGGAGGAGCCTAACTTGACGACTGTTATACGCTGTATTTGACCTCAGCACAATGTGTACATATGTGACTATGCACACTGGCAAATGTTTGTCTGAATGTTTTTTCAATTTTTGTACTGTTGGAAAACTTAATAAAACTTTTTCTGGGGGAAAAAAAAGTTTGGAGGAAAAAAACCCCAACAAAACATAATTTTCGGTGTTGGTTTTGGCCGGACAAATCTTTTATTTATTTTTGGTCTAGAAAATTAAATTTCGGTGCATCTCTACTACATACAGTTGCTAGTTTTGGAAAAACAGGAAATAAGCATGCTTGAAAAGGTGGTAAGGAGGACAGTAGGGGAAGAAGCCCTTTGTTTTGCAGAAAGAACCAACACTTGCAAATTTGCTGATGTGGTCATCTGGACCTAGAGGCTTCTCTAGACTTTGTGAGGTTTCAGGGGAAACTCAAACATGAGGCCATCACCCTTCAGGACAGGCCTGTTTAAGCTGCTCAAGGACGAAGTAATAAGTATCTGGTGTAGTATACTACGGGAAGTGAGTAGCTATATTCTTTTTAACTCTTCCTTCAGCAGCTCCTAAAAACGGGCTGTCCAGAGGCCTGTTTTTATTTCGGGATGGCCCAGCAAGGCTGGTGAATCTGTGAAGGCGGTGCTGGATCACTTTAAGGACCTGCAGTGATCCAGTGAGAGAGGGAGAACTGACACTGCTGCTCTAGGTGAGGGCTGAGGAGGACCCTCACCTAGCACAGCAGAAATCACAGAGCGACCCACAGGTTGAGAACCACTGGTGTACGCCGTCAGAATAAAAAAACAAAAAAAACACCCTAGGAATGCATAGCTAGATTCCTATTGGCTATTTCACTTTGCAATAGCAAACTAGCTAGTGCACCCGCCCTCTGCTGCTGTCAATCAGTAGTGGGGACCTGATGGAGAACTTCAGGTTCCCCTCTGCTGATTGGCAGCAGCAGAGGGCGGGTGCAATAGCTAGTTGTTATTGGCTATTGCAAAGTTAAATAGCCAATAGGAATCTAGCTATGCATTCCTATGGTGTTTTTTTTCTGACTTACGGCGGCCTACGGCCCCCAATGTCAGACAAAAAAGGTTTACTCTGCTCGGGAGAAAGTGTTTCTCTCCCAGGCGGCCGGGAGCCGCTATCTAATAGCAGGAGACTCCCGGGCGACCCCTGGCAAATCGTCCACAATCGTCCCTGGCAAATTTCCACATTAGCACATACCAAGATATATAACAATAATACTATTACATAATAAGTGCCTACCTCTCCGAATGCAGCTCTCGCCTGTTCAAAGCCCCCAATCTGAAGCCTTTTTTTAATCAGATCTAGCGGATAAGTGACAGTTTTACTTATCACTCCAGCTCCACTACCACAAAGAAGGTTCTTTAAGTTACCTGTTTAAAGAATACAAGGAAGAATATAGGTAATCGTGTTACGTGTAGTGGAACAGATAAAAGACAAAGAAGACTATGAATAGGAGAAGAATAAACTAGTGTAACATTCCATAAATGAATAATGGAGGAGTTTCAGCATCTTTTGCAATGCATCTGTTCTCTCTGTGTCCATATTGATTGTCGTGTAACAGATTATGAGAAGGTAATATAGAGCTAGAATTCACACACTTGCACCAGCAGTATTTCAAAAATACATTAAACAAATTTTAGAAATGTCTGTGAATTTATTAAAAAGAAAAAAACTGAAATATCACATGTACTTAAGTTTTCAGTCCCTTTACTCAGTACCATGTTGAAGCACCTATGGCAGCAATTACAGCCCTGAGTCTTTTTGGGTATGACGCAACAAGCTTTGCACACCTGGATTGGGGGAATTTCTGCCATTCTTCTTTGCAAATCCTCTCAAGTTTAGTCAGGTTGGATGGGGACTGTCGGTAGACAGCCATTTTCAAGTCTCTTCAGAGATGTTCAATAGGGTTCAAGTAAGGGCTCTGGCTGGGCCACTCTAGGACATTCACACAGTTGTCCCTATACACTGCTGTTTTGTCTTGGCTGTGTGCTCAGGATCGTTGCCATGTTGGAAGGTGAACCTTTGGCCCAGTCTGAGGTTCTGTGGAACAGGTTTTCATTGAGGATCTCTCTGTATTTTGCTCCATTCAGATTTCCTTCATACCCTGACCGGTTCCCCAGTCTCTGCTGCTGAAAAACACCCCCACTGCATGATGTTGCCACCACCATGCTTCACTGTTGGGTTGGTATTGGTGCACCAACTTTTATATTTATTTCATTAAATATTTGTATTTTTTTTAACTTTACTGCTGGGGGCTTCTGTGAAATGTTACAGACTCCTGATATTTCCCTTTTACAATAGAAAAAGAGATTGAGGACACAGAGTCCTCAATCTCTTTCTGCAGCCCCAGCAGTGAATGAACAGGAATCCTCTATACTGTACTGAGTGTTCCTGTTCATTCATAAATTGTGGCTATAGTGTGAGTTACTATGTACACAATCATGAATGAATAGGAAGTGATGTAGAGCATGGAGCAGGCTTCCTAGCCAATCAGGAAGCCGGACGGCACTTCATGACTCGCCACCCAGCTTCCTGATCAACAGGAAGCCAGGTAGGCCCGGCAAGTGAAGCCATTGTTCTTTCGCTAGAACACCAGTTTCACAGGCGATCAGGACCCGGGCAACGGGTCATGATTCACCACCCGACTTCCTGATAATCTGGGAACACTGCACCGGTACTCAGTACTGGTGAGTACTGAAAAAAATATATCGGTACTCGATACTGAAAAACTGGTATTGGTGCATCCCTAATAGTAACTCATACTATGTTCAATTATTTACAAACATTAAGTGATCAATAATCGCTGAATGTTTGTATACCGTTCTCCATCCTGGATCGGCTCTCACAGGAGGCTGAGCGAGCGGTGCGGGGAGGAGAGCTCGGTCTCATTTGTCAGCTGACTCCTCCCCATCATCGCCAGCTCGGCCTGCTGTGACAGCTGACACCTGTCTCTGCCCACACAACGCTCTCCTGATCGGTGACTCGCTCCTCCCGTGACTCGCTCACAGCGCTCTCCTCCCTGCCCCGCTTGGCCTCCTCCGACAGTTTCTCTCTTACATGCTGGAGGGGACAGCGGGGAGGAGAGAAACTAGGAATGCACCTCAATTTCGGCCAAAAGATTTTGCCCAAAGTGCCATTTTCGGCTAAAATTTCGGTACATCTCTAATAAATAAATATTAATAACTTTTTTAGCCAATTACTGTAACTCGCTGTATGAAAGAACACAGGTTGACATCTGAACATGCGGTCAGGTTTCAGCACCTCTTTTATCATGGCTTGGTGGTGAGGAAGCATTCCAAACTTTCTTTAACAGATTATAGGAAGAGAACTGAAGGCCGGCATATGGAAACACTGCTAACAGAGTAGGACAGAGCCCCCGATAGAATGTGAAGAATCCTTCTGTCTTGAACATAGTGACAATGGCATAGCGTAGCGTTTTATACACCTTGAAAAGAAACAGGAAATTAGATGTGCTTCATGTTTTGTAGAGCATCAGTCGGGGATTTATCAAGCTGGAGCAGACAAAATCTGGAGCTAATCAGCTTCTCTCTTAGGCCTGGTTCACTCCTGTACGTTTTGTAGCGTGTTGAACACTCTACAAAACGCTCAAACATGAAACTCCCATTGTTTTCTATGGGTATGGTTCACACCTTGCCGTATTTCAGCCCGTCTGAACACGCTACAAAACGGCCTACGCCTGAAAAGGTACATGAGCTTCTTTGCAGCGTTTTTGTCGCGCATTTCCATTGGGATACAGTCAAGTAGCCCTCGGAAACGCACGTTTGTCGCGCGTTTTTTTACCACGAATCGCGGTAAAAACGCACATCACGAAACGCGCGACAAATGCGCATATTCGATACGCCTAGGTGTGAACAGAGCCTTAAGTTTGTTCAGTTAGGCTTTGAAAATGAAAAGGTGGAAACTGATTGGTTACCATGGACAGCTGCTCCAGTTTTGATCAATTCCCCTCATGCACTATACCGAGACAATACCCATAACATACACTTCACAAATAACATACGGAAATTTCTTATACATATTTTTTTGGAAAGAGTTTCACATTTAGTGCTTTATTTATGCTCCGAAATCTTCTAGATTTGTCACATCCTACAGCCAGTAATCTGAATTGTACTTCCTACAGCCAGTAATCTGAATTGTTCTGCCCAGCATGAGAAGAGATACGGATTTCAAAGGAAGAGCAGCAAAGAGAAGGGAAACTACCATGGATTACAGTAAGGCACACATTACAGTATTGTTTTATGTTAAAAAATCTGAGGGTTTAATGTCACTTTAAAGAAGAACTCCAGAATGCACATCACTTTATATATTTAAGTCCCTCTCAGTCAGAGGAAGCAAACAATTTATTATAAAAGTGCTTACTTTTGTTGTAATCCTTGTTTTTTATCTGCCAGTGATGTCACATCCTCCTATTATTAGATCAGTACTTCCTACAGCCAGTGGAGGATCTAGGTAACCAGTGCGTGTCATATCCTGGCATAGAGAGCTGACTACATCTCCCATGAGGCATTGTGAAATAGAGGAAGTTAAAGTGACATTAAACCCTCAAATTTTTTAACATGAAACAATACTGTAATGTGTGCCTTACTGTAATCCATGGTTGTTTCCCTTCTCTTTGCTGCTCTTCCTTTTAAATCCTCATGTCTTCTCATGCTTGGGGAGAACTTCCCTTTGCAATAGATACATCACTCACACAATGCAATGCTATTCAAAATGAAAGGCTTTAAACTTTAAAAGTACAGGTTGGATAGGGTTGGAAAGCATTAGAACTAGTCACAGATTTTCCCTCAATTCTTGACCCAGGAACAACCTTTTGACTATACAGAACGAGAAGAAAATCTCCAGCACAGTATAAGTACAAAATATTTTTTGGGAGGGGGCAAAGATGTATGCTAGAACCTCTGAAGTAAGGGCTGCCATCTGCTGGCTGCAAGTGTAAGCAGTGTTTAATTGGACCTTTATTGGGTTGCTTCGGGGGGGGGGTTAATTATACATTTTACACCATTTTTTGTTATTGTATAAAAATTAGGGATGCACCGATTGGCATCGAGTACCGATATTTTTTTCCTGCACTAGCTGATACCAAATACCGGCATCCAAAGGTTGCGTGGACACGGCTAATCAGGAAGCCGGGTCATGACCCCTCCTGATTGTCTGGGAAGCCAGTGTTCTATCGAAAGCACACCAGCTTTACGCTCTCTCACAACACCGCAAGGCAGCCTTGCTGCGAAGGAGCATGGAGCCTTGCTACTGGACCAATAAGGAAGCCAGACGACACATCACAACCCGCAGTTTCGCTAGGCAGCGTGAAGCTGGCTTCCTAGCGAATCAGGAAGCTGGGAGGCGGGTCATGACCGACTGCCGGACTTCCTTATTGGTCGAGAAGCCGGCTCCATGCTCCTTCGCGGCAATGCCGCTCAAAGGGACTCTCCCCGTGTGTGTGTTGTAAAGTAGCCATCACTCCAAGCTCACTCCTGGGATTGAACCTCTGCGTTCCATCCCGTAAAGAAGAATGCAAACTATGAAAAATTTAATTTTTACATCTACCTTAAAAATACAATATTTTTTTTCCAGCTAAGATCATAAATATAAAGAAAATATGAACCCAATCGCTATGCATTTCCTTTAAGAGCAGTTTGGCTTACCTTGGGTTCCCCCTGAGCAGCGAAGCGTGTTCTCAGTGTGTCCAGGGGCTGTACAGTCAAAGTTGCTGAACAGGCAGCCAGACCTCCGCATAGGAAGTGAACTGCAGGTGCTCGTGTGTCCAGAGAGGTGGAAGTGTGAAAAACTTCAGTCAAGACCTCAAAACTCATAAACTGTAGGTTGAAGAGACAGAGAGTCAGTTGAGTTCTAAAGGTGGCCGGTATGTGTTCGCTCACTTCCCGATCTACTGAGCCGACTTGGGACAGTTTCATTGTCACAGGTCGGCTCAGGTTATGAGGCTGAGTGAAAAGCACTCACCTCATAATTCTCCTTTAAGACAAAAAGGCTAAAAGACACACCCCTTCCCCATGAGCTGAGAACTATTATAGCAGCACAGGTTGAAGATTCTTCCCTTTTTGCATCCCCCTCCCGCTGAAGCAACCAAAGCGTCCGCTCTTCTGTCTACCCCTCAAATCCTGAACTCACCTGTACAGCACCATAGCAGACAGAGAGAAGCTGTGCTGGGACATGACCTTTCCAAAATCCAGGCAAACCTTCCTCTTTCAAAATCAGTCTCACTGCCTGAGCAATACCACTATACTTCCCATGGACACCATGCCCAGTCAGACGCTCGATTTGCAGCTGTGGAATATAAAAGCACAAAGATCATCTTATTCACTGAATAATTGTGTTTTTTGTTATAAAAAAAATTCACAAAAGTAATGGATTCAGTAGTCTAGCTGCCCTGGGAAATAGGGGTAGCCTGACATCTTTTTAAAGATACCTGAAGGCTTGAGAAGAATGTTACCTGATTTGACAGAATTCAAGATCCATTTTAAAGGAATTAGTGATAACAGAAAAATGGGGGCTGCTATTCCTGATAATCTGGCCATCACGTTCTGTGCCAAGAAGTTCAGCATAACAGCTAGGCAACTAACATTTTCTCCAATGAGCTCAGCAATGGCGACCTGCATATATCTTGCTTCACAGGTTGACTTTATACTAGCTGTACAGGTTTGTTTGTTTATTACAGGTATTTATATAGTGCTGACAATTTACGCAGCGGTTTACATACTGTTAATTCACATCAGTCCCTGCCCTCAAGGAGTTTACAATCTAAGTTCCCTATCTCACATTCATACATACAGGGCTCATTTATACAGGAGCCAATTAAACTACCGGCATGTTTTTGGAGTGTAGAAGGAAACCAGAGTACCCGGAGGAAACCCACCCAAGCATAGGGAGAACAAGCAAACTCCTTGCAGATAGTGTCCTGACTAGGACCAATGACATCACAGGTCCTTGCCCCCTCTTATTCCTCTAGCCATTGGCGAATCCTAAATGCTGCAGAATTCTCCTGTGAGTCCAGGGCAGAGGGTGAGCCCTTGACATGCTCACAGGGAATGTGTTGAATAACACTGGGAAGCATTAAAGTCGGAAGAGGATTGGCACTGGATTGGAGGGCGGGTGTATTGGTGGGGGGGAAAGCGATCGGGTGAGTATAGCTGCTTTTTTTTTTTTTTTATTTAAGTTGCTGGGGGTTCATTATTTGTGGATTTGGGTCCTTTTGGATTCCTGTACATTATAAGACTGGACTCTAGAAAACTGGCCCGCATCCATGGCCCCTAGTTCTTGCTCACTCCCACTATTGGCCCATGATTATTATAGGCAGCCCCACAAACCAATAAGACTTGAGATTTAGGAGGAAGTGAACCAACTGTGTACATATAAAAGCACACAAGTTGCTGGGTCCCTGGATGTTCTACATGTAACTGAAACTGGTGCATGACACGTAGAGGTTTTTGCATTCAAATCCAAGTGGTCAGCCAACAGCTTAATGTCATCGACAGGTTTGCTATAAGCTAAAGAAACTAACCAATTTCTATGAGACAAAAACATAACAAAATACCTGGAAGCGAATTTTTATGACATCCAGAGGGCTAATACATGCCCTTGTGACCAGTCCAGAAAGGGAACCAGCAGTAGCTACTTCAGTGGCAGACAGAAGCTGCCCCCCTGAGTCAGGGTCATATCCCACCATCCTCCAAAGAAACCTGGTATCAAGCAAATAACAAACAGTTTGTTAATTAAAGCTGAACTTTGGGCACAAAGACTTTCATTCAGATATATTCCACAATCGCCTCAAAAGGAGCTGGCTCTCTCCGCCCACACCGATCTGCCAAGGGTGACAGGAGGCTGAGCGGTGTGGGAAGGAGAGACGCCGGGTGCTCACAGCGCTCTTCTCCTCGCGCAGCGCTCGGCCGCCTGTGACCCTTTCTCTCCTCCCCGCTGGGACACAGAACGGCGCCCAGCGGGGAGGAGAGAAAGCTGGGATGCGCCGCTATTTTGGCAGAAAAATTGCACTTTCGCCATTTTCCCAAAAGTGCAATTTTCATTTGATATATCGGTGCATCCCTATCCAAGACCATACAATAGTTTAGTTTTTCTGCTATTATCTTTGCTAGTGTATTCCAATATACTATACACACTTTTTTTTCTGATAGATAGGGCTTTAATTGTGTAGCAGGTTTGGCTACATATATTTATATTCCTCAGATTTCAATTGGGTAGAAATAGGGAAACATTAGGAACAGAAAAATTGCATTTTTATGTACGTTTTCACAACACAACTGTTATGTCATTTGAGCAATTCCAAATATTTATCCCAAAATATAATCAACAAAACTCTTCCGAATAAAAGGATGTCACATGTGCAATTGTTATGCAATACTGGACAATAAAGCTCAATGTGAACATTCAGGAAATTATTTGGGAGATCTTCTTTCCCCGCTTTCGAGTTTCCATTGTGACACATAGAATATAATCTCTATGTGCAAGGCCCCGTTCACACTGTGCTGTTGCAGTGCTTCACTGCATGCACATTAACGCTTGCTATTTTGTATTTTAACATGCATCGATTTAAGTCAGCCCGTTAGTTTTGAAATGGCTGACAACACCTGGAAAAGGACAAAACCACACCTACACTTTTTTTGTAATGCAGCACAAGACAATGCAAGTGAGACACTGCAGTATGGGATGCATTGGCATCTACTAAACTGTGCGTTGGGTGCCAGTCTAAATGATGGCACCAAAACACATCACACATGTAGGAGTGCACCCAGCCTGAATGTGTATAATGTTAGTGTACGAATACAAAAAGATCAAGTTATGCCTGTACAGACAAGAAATGACAGACACATTTTCACAAGTTTGCGATTGTTAAAATTCCACAATGACGTTGTGCTTGACACTTTTAAATAAGATACATATCTGTAAAATCTTAAAAATACATTCAAGCACCTTAACTATTAACTGCTGAGTTTAGTGTCACTTTACTACAATGCGGAAACATGGCATTGTACTGTGCTCCTATGGAGTGCTCTGTAGCAGGATCACAGGCCCAGGAGCTGTTCAGTTCCTCCTCTAGGCTTAGTGCTGAAATAGAGCCTGCTGGGAGGACCCGCCAGATCTGTACGTCATTATTTACTCATACTGACACAATGACATTGCTTTGCATTCTTTTGGTGGCCATGTCTACTTAAAATGATTTTGTTTCCTTTATATTCTTAGGGTGAGGCTACATTCACACTAGCCCTGCTTCTGAAACACTTTGTTGTTGTGTAACAGCTTATGGCAGATCGCACTTTACTTTTTTTTTGCATTTGCAGTGTACAAACTGCACACCCCATTCAGCTCCACACACAGTAGCGTGTTGTGCAGTGTGGCCTGCAGTACAAATCCAGTGTGCTTCAGAAAGGTGCAGCGCATTGCACATCACACCCACATTGTCGTGTGAACGGGACACAGAAATCAGTTATTTTCCATGTGCCTTAGTGGTGACCTGCGTTGTAGAAAACCGCAGGTCAACACACAGTGTAAATGTATCCTACAAAGAAAAAATGAAGACACTTTTTTTTAAGTTAAAAAGTATACATTGTATTCTACAAAATGGTCATTTACAAAATAAAGGGATTTTTAATGTTTTTTTTCCTGGAGCCTGTACTATGCTGCTATGATAGGAACCAGGAAAGGAAAATTTAAGTTAAGTATGATACAATCTTCCATTTTTATATGGTGGGTTTTTTTTCAGGTATGGGCTTGCTCCCCAATAAGCACCCCCACAGCAGTAAAAAATAAAAAAAACGCCGACCTATCTTCCAGATGACCAAAGCCCAGTGTCATTTTGAATACTGTGAGTTCAGGGCATCAAGGACCCTCGCTCACCCTGGAATGGAATGAATGACGCTCAGCATAGTTGATACTGGAAGAGGAGTGGCATTTCATCACCGGGGACAGTCAGACGGAGCTGCTTTTTTATTTTCAGCCCCCATTCACACTTGACTGGGGGCATTTTTAGGCAATTTCAGGCTTGAGCGTTTATAGTTTTACCCAATGGAAAGCTAGCTACTAGGAGGGGATGTGTTAGGTGTGTAATGGCATGCAACACGCACGATATGCACATTTTTTCAGTGCTCCAACTGAAGTCCATGGGGCCACGATTCTGCCCACTGATGTACATTTTGGAGTTACAAACGACAAAATGCTCATGTGTGAACGTGCACCATTGAAAATGATGGAATTCTTCATGTTGGGCATTGTCGCACTTTGGGAAATGCGCAACAAAGCGATTGGGAGCGAATGAGAGCCAAGGCTGCCCGGGGAGGGGGGTTAATATTTTAAAATTTACACCTAAGCTGGCCTTGAGCTGCCGCCAGATCAATTCCATGGACAGGTAAAGTGGTACCTCCTCCACCTTGCTTCTTGGCCTCCGCTGTCCCTCATGCAGGCCCAGGACAGGTATTGCAGGTGTCGGCAGGAAGCGGGGAGAGACCAGTGAACATGTGTTCGCCAATATCCTCCCCGCAGAATGAAGTTGGAAGTGATGCTGATTGCATTGCTCGGCTAGAGAAGCCAAGGAAGAAGCTGTTCAAGAGCGACAGATTCTTTGAAGTGAAAAGTTGACACTAGGGGTCTAAAGGACACCTGAAATTAACCTGTCACCACTAATATGCTATCAAATAGGGGGCTTGTACGTATGAAAACGACAGTTAACCAATGGGAACACTAGGGGAATTTCCCTTTATGTTGGGGTGTTTTCTTAAACTTCCTTTTACCTGGAATGGGAAGTACAGGGAAATGTCCCCAATAGCACAAAGATCACAAAAAATAACTTTCCACCCGTTAAGGGTCCGATCACACCGGCAGCATGCACTACCTCACAACCGCTGGTAATAGCAGCCAAGTTTTTAGTGCTGTCCAAAAAAACAATTTGTCTGGGGACCTTAAATCAATCAAGCTGTCCACACAGAACACAATCTCCTCTAGATGTACCATCAACTATGTAGTGTAAGAGCTCGCCTGATTGGATACAAACCAAATGGATTGTTTTGGTGGTCCTTATATCACATTGTTTGGGTAAATCTAAAAGTTAACGATCTTATTGTATAGTGCAAGGCCAGCTTAAAATACAATGGAAGCCAAAACGTTTGGATAGAGTGGGGCGGATTTGGACAGCGGTCAGGTTTTATTATTGTCCCTGTTAGTGGGATTCCCCCTCCCTATTTGTTCTTAGGACCTATCCAGAACAGGAATCATTCTGTTGTGGCTTATAGACAGAAAGTGAAGGGAAGTCTTCCAATGGGGATACGATTTCTGGTGACCCTGCTGATCACCAGGGATTTCCTCTCACATCCTGTTGTGGCCATCAGAAAGAATGTGAATGGACATTTTCCAATGGGGACACTAGTTCTGGTGACCCTGTGGAACACCAGGAATGTCCCTCTCTCTGGAGGGATTCCCTCTCACTTCCTGTTGTGACTATTGGACAGGAAGTGAAAGACAATCTCCCCAATGGTACACAGATGACAGGTTATAACCCTCCCTTACTCTGTCCAAGTTTTGGCTTCAGTTCTTCTGGAATGGATGGAATGTATTTTACATGACATTACTATTTGTACCAAGCTCAACAGCAAAGTGTTCCTGAAAGTTTTATAGAACCACTTGAACCCATATAAAAAATGTCCGCATAAATAAAGCTTTGTAGCTGCAGTCATGGGGTAAGCCCACCTATAGAGGACATTTGCCTAAATGATATTTTTTTAAAAACATAAGAAAATAATTAGAACAATTTAGTTCTCGTGTATTAAAGTGAATTCCGCCAAACTGCTATGTTGTGTCCTATTCACACCCTATTACTGAGCTCTCTCTTTCAGGGTGTCAGTACACCGACCGGGCTCTGCTTGTGTCCCTGTCAGAGAACAACGGTGACCCACCCGGAGCGAACACAGACACACACTCACTCACCACCACACCTCGCTTCCACTGGAGCGTCTTCTTCCAGCCACTCCCACTTTCATATCCAATCGGAAAACAATACCAGGCTAGGCCTCCACTCCAGACCAATCAAAGCGCTCCGAAGATGACTCATTCAGCAGGGAGGCTGACGTCTCGACACTAGAGGTCGAACTATAGCTGTCCCCTACACAGGATACATTGGATTGTAGCCAAAGTCACCCTCCTTGTGTTAGCTTGTCTGTAAGCAATCGGTTCTGTGACTGCATTGCAATATAAATAAGCACCGCTATTGGCTTTTAATTAAATGTATGTGGAAGCAGGAAAAGTTGCTTTAGCTTTAGTTTTTAGAGAAAAAAAAGCAGGTTTGTGCCAGAGCAAGGACGAAGCTTTTCTACCAACTACATACATAGCAAATAACAAAGTGCATGCTGCGGTAAAAAGCTGTCAGTGACTGACAGTGACTGACCCCCTGTCTCATCAGCTGCGGCATACAGGGCCGTCTTTACCGCGGGGCAAATGGGTCAGGTGCCCCGGGCCCTATAATTTACCGGGGCCCACCACAGCTTCCCTTTTCCCTTGCTGGGGACCAGCAGCAGACAGAGAAAGAGCTGCAGCAGCGCACGTAGTGAGAGAGAACGGCCGTTCATCCTCTGTAGCAGCCGGCCTCTGTGAAGAGACCGGCCAGCCGTCCGTGTGTGTCTCCTGCTGTGATCTCCTCCCCCGATGCCACAGAGATCCGGCAGACACGGATCTCTGTGCCACCCCACAGTGTGGCCACCCCACAGTGGGTGGCTGGAGGCGGCCACACAAGCATCGGCGGTCCTCTGTTGGTGGAATCTTATGTCATCAGTTCGTCCTATAAGCCTTTTGGCTGCGGGTTCTCTACAAAACAAACCCCCCTCCTTTGGGTTGCTTTTTCAGGCGCCCCGAATGTGCTTTTACCATCTTCCATCTCGGAACTACGGGCTGTTGCCACTGATTGCTGTCTGTGCTGGGCATCCGCTGAGTATGCACTGAGGGGATTACCTCCTGCCCCTGACGAAGCGCTTTGTAGCGCGAAACGCATCGAGCCTCATCAGTATCGCTTGACTTCTACGGTCATAGCCACACACCTACCAACCTCGGTTGTCCCACTAAAGGGTTAATTTTTCAACTTATTTATACTAGAGATTTATTAGTCCAATTACTATAAATGTTATTTATCCTTCTCTTTCATACTTGAACCCTACATGTGGGACTCCAAGGGGGTCATTAGGAGGTTCCCCTTATTGGGGCAAATTCCTTTTATTCTAATTACATTGTTCAAATGTTCTTTTTTAACATTTTGTTTTGATGAATTAATACATTTTCTAATTTGATATATAATCAATTTTGATGTGATGTTTATTGGATTTGTCATTCTGCTAGCCAACACAAACCCTTATTTTTCCCTCTTTGCTGTAATATTACTTTATAAATTGTTGCCAACAGCTACTGCCATTGATTGCTCTTTGTTTTAGAATATTGTTGTAGAAGATCCTTTATGTGGAGGTGAAATTAAGGTATGTTAAATTGTATGAAATGTATATATATATTGTATATATTTTTTTGTTTGGTTTTGGATAGAATGTGGAAGAGTTTGACCCTTTCTTTCTGTGTCCCATACCCTCCTTTTTTCTTTTTTTCTTTTTTTTTATTGCACAAAGTGTTTATTCCACTCAACAAATACTTAGAGGGAAGACAAGTTTAGACAGACAGTTCCCTTTTTTTGGCATTCCATGATCCAATATAGTAGGTCATGTCATGTCATGCCAATATAGGTAGGTCATGTCTTCATTCACAGTGCATTTGAATCTCCAGCACAAGCCACATTTCACCAAATCATGTGGAGGGTCCAGGATCACATTCTAGCTTCGTTTTTCTTGTTCGATCGTCTCTTTCGTAGGCAGTGTGTTCAACTCGTTGGTCTCAGTTTTCTTCATCTTTGACCGGTCGAAGCTGTCAATCTCTTGAAGGTTCGGCTTGTCTGCCATCTTCGAGCTTTTGTCTGGGAGCTACAGCAACACCGAGTTTGTAACACTCCACAAGAGGAACACGTCCCAGACCCTCTTAATCAGGGGAATTCCATAACGCATTTGTGCCAGAATTCTGGTGTTAATGCAACCAAGGAAATGTCAGCGCCAAATTATAAAACATGCTGCGCCATTTTCCAGACCTCCACTCACTGCTGCACCAAATGTAGGTAGTTCTAATTTGTAGGGATTCACTGATACTAGTATTACCAATACTGGACATTTTCACGAGCACTCATACTCGTGGAAATGCCCTGATACTTAAAGCCAATACCGGTCCTTTAAATTTTGAAATGACTTCAGCTGCCGTAAGGTCCCGCGCTTGCTGTTTACCGTGCCGGTCCAGCCGCATATCTCCTGCTCCTCCTTCCCGCCACCTGCACTCACCTGTAGAGCCATGGGGAGACCCACAGACACCCGAACAGCGATGGGAAGACCGCCACCGCACCTGCTCTCACAGCCCTGGTGATACCTGCACACAGCCCTAATGAGACCCGCACAAAGCCCTGTTGAGACCGTGCACAGCCATGGTGAGACCTGCACACAGCCCTGTTGAGACCGTGCACAGCCATGGTGAGACCTGCACGCAGCCCCGGTGAGACCCCGCACTCAGCCCCGGTGAGACCCCGCACTCAGCCCTGGTGAGACCCCGCACTCAGCCCTGGTGAGACCCCGCACTGAGCCCTGGTGAGACCTCGCACAGCCTCCTGAGATGCCGCATAGCACTGGTCAGACCCCCACACAGCCTCCTGAAATACCACATAGCCCTGGCCTGGTTAACAACACAGAGTATGTAGCTTCATATTATTCTGCATTGCTGTATAATGTATTGCTGGGATTTGTAGTCTTCTATCACTGGTGGTATTCTGCATTGCTTTTAGGTTGTAAGTCCTTGCGGGCAGGGCCCTCCTTACCATCTTGTCTGGAATTGTATTGTGATTGTAATGTCTTCCTTATATTGTAAAGCGCTGCGCAAACTGTTGGCGCTATATAAATCCTGTATAATAATAATAATTGCTGTATAATGGATTGCTGGGATTTGTAGTCATCTATCGCTGGTGGGCTGGTGGTATTCTGCGGCGTGTCATTCTTGATTACCCGGGGAAGCCGGCTCCACGCTAGCGAAAGTACCGGTATAGGCGACACTACTCGTACTTGATATCGAAAAAATGGTATTGGTGCATCCCTACATATTTGGGTCATACTTCATTCTGGTGCTGTACTTGTAACATATTCAATAAATAGACATTTTGGTAATTAGAAAAGTGATGCAAAGCATGAGTCATTTTTGGCTAGCTAGTCTGTTACACTTTCATATGTACCTCATGTGTGCCATTCCTTGAAATGGAGGATCCTACTGAAATCTGTCTCAGACACATACGTGACTCTTTGGACAGAGATGACACATCTATGTACTTTATCAGTGTGTATATATCTGTCCCAATGTTTGTCTAGCAAACCAGTGCCAGTGTCATAGGTTTGCTCTAAATTCATGAATGCTGTGCAGCCTTGTACATTTATTTATTTATTACAGGTATTTATATAGCGCTGACAATTTACGCAGCACATTACATAGTTGCACATTCACATCAGTCCCTACCCTCAAGGAGCTTACAATCTAAGTGTCACGTACCTTAGGAGAGTCTGAGATGTTGAGGGCGGCCTCTCTCACTTCTCTGGTCCTGGGGCACCTGGATGGGTAAAGGGGCACAGAGGGGCAGGAGTGCCAGTAGTCAGGGCCGGATTTACTCCCTCTGCCGCCTCAAGGCCAGGTTCCACAATACTGTCACCCGCTGCCGCCCTCTGCGCTCTGCCGCCCCGAGGCCGGGCCTTGGTGGCCTTGTGGGAAATCCGGGCCTGCCAGTAGTAGCTGAAACCGATGAGCAGGAGAACAGATATGGTTGTAGGTCCAGCAGGCAAGGATTGCAGAGCAGTCAGGACAGGCCGAGGTCATCAACGTGCAGGCATCGCAGTACAGGGGGGTGAAGCAGGAGAATCGTCAAGAACAAGCCAAGGGTCAATCACTGGAGAGAAGCAGAAGAGTCAAGCCAAGCCGGGTTAGTAACAGAAGCAATTCAGGAACAGGATACAGGGAAGCTGACAATCTGACAGCAAAGGAGGTTTGTTAGCCACAGCCTTATACACTGAGTGGCCCGATTATTATGACCACCCCATCAGTACTTCGTTGGGCCACGAGATAACTTCTTTGGGACGTCTCGTGACTCCACGAGATGTTGAAAGGTGGTGCGAGGAATCTGACACTGCACTGTTGCCCTTCTGTTGTCTTGTCCCAGTCTTGCCACTCTCCGTTCTGCCCTAACATTGACTAGTCGCTGACGGCCACAATTCGCACGTTCAGACCCAGATTTTCAGCTGACAGTCCAGTCTTTAAACACTTCAACAATGAGCCCCTCTTGAACATTTAATTAATTCTGCTGTTTTGCTGATACTCGCTCCATGGCTCGCGCCAACAATCATCCCACGTTCAAAGGCTGTTAAATCGCGTGGTTTACCCATATCTTCAGAAACAAATCACTTCTACTGTCGTGGTAAACAACCTGCTTCCCTATTTATGATGGTCTGGCCCTCTAGCAACTTCAGTGCCAAATTATAGCTAATTATAGCTAATTTGCCTACAAACGTCAGGTGGTCATAATAATCTGGCCACTCAGTGTAATGTGTATGTGCAAGGCCCCGTTCACTCTGTGCTGTTTCAGTGCGTCACTGCATGTACATTAATGCTTGGTATTTTGTATTTTAACATGCATCGATTTAAGTCAGCCCGTTAGTTTTGAAATGGCTGACAACACCTGGAAAAGGACAAAACCACACCTACACTTTTTTGTAATGCACCACAAGACAATGCAAGTGAGACACTGCAATACTATACTATACTGTGCGTTGGGTACCAGTCTAAATGATGGCACCAAAACACATGGCACACGCAACCAGCCTGAATGTGTATAATGTTAGTGTACGAATACAAAAAGATCAAGTTATGCCTGTACAGACAAGAAATGACAGACACATTTTCACAAGTTTGCGATTGTTAAAATTCCACAATGACGTTGTGCTTGACACTTTTAAATAAGATACATATCTGTAAAATCTTAAAAATACATTCAAGCACCTTAACTATTAACTGCTGAGTTTACTACAATGCGGAAACATGGCATTGTACTGTGCTCCTATGGAGTGCTCTGTAGCAGGATCACAGGCCCAGGAGCTGTTCAGTTCCTCCTCTAGGCTGAAATAGAGCCTGCTGGGAGGACCCGCCAGATCTGTACGTCATTATTTACTCATACTGACACAATGACATTGCTTTGCATTCTTTTGGTGGCCATGTCTACTTAAAATGATTTTGTTTCCTTTATATTCTTAGGGTGAGGCTACATTCACAGTAGCCCTGCTTCTAAAATACTTTGTTGTTGTGTAACGGCTTATGGCAGATCCACGAGATGACTTTGTTGGGCCGCCTCGTGACTCCACGAGATGATGAAAGGTGATGCGAGGAATCTGACACTGCACTGTTGCCCTTCTGTTGTCTTGTACCAGTCTTGTTCCTCTCCGTTCTGCCCTAACATTGACTAGTCGCTGACGGCCACAATTCGCATGTTCAGACCCAGATTTTCGGCTGACAGTCCAGTCTTTAAACACTTTACCAACAGCTGCTCTTGAACATGTAACAAATTCTGCTGTTTTGCTGATACTCGCTCCATGGCTCCGAGCGCCAACAATCATCCCACGTTCAAAGGCTGTTAAATCGCGTTGTTTAACCATATCTTCAGAAAAAAGTCACTTCTACTGTCGTGGTAAACAACCTGCTTCCCTATTTATAATGGTCTGGCCCTCTAGCAACTTCAGCGCAAAATTATAGCTAATTTGCCTACAAAAGTCAGGTGGTCATAATAATCTGGCCACTCAGTGTATAGCCCAGAGGGCACCAAAAAGTCAAACAACACGTCGGTGCGCACACAACGCGCATGCTTACACAGAGACGCTACACGTGATACAACTCTATTAGCTGCACTATGCGCAAACTGCCGTGAAAGAATTCTGGCTCTGGCTTCCTGACACTAAGGTCCCTATCTCACATGCATACATAGAGGGCCAACTTAGAGAGGAGCCAAGTAACCTACCAGCATGTCTTTTTGGAGTGTGGGAGGAAACCGGAGTAACCGGAGGAAACCTACGCAAGCACAGGGAGAACATGCAAACTCCTTGCTTTTACATGAATTTAACGCAAATACACAATTCCTGTAATCCCGAGACAGTTTTTTATGTGTCTCAGCCACACTCTTTTTGAACTCCCATAAAATCTGAGTGAGAAGTATAATATAGAGGCCATGGGGGTCGTGTAACGAGAAGACCCTTTGGACTTCATGTTCAGCAGCTCTGAGGTGTAGATGTGTTGACATCAAGAAAACTGAGAAATAGGCCTAGTTCACATGTGTGTTAATATTAGGCGGGAGCCTTCCTACCACCTATTAAGGCAAATGTGGAATAGTTTAATAGCTAGTGCACAGTGCAGTACACACGTGTGCTTCCTCTTGTGGTTACGAACCTTCAAGAAGTATTTTCCAGGCACTGGGGGGGAGGCGTTGGAGGCTCTGAAGTCCCAGAAAACACTGAGAAATAAACGGCTCCTGTCTGCACACGCCAGTTTTGCCAGCCAGATAGCCACTCCAGCCACTTCCAACACCAGCCATGTGTGCAGGCCTGTACCAGAGCATCACTTCCCCTTCAAAAAAGAACAAGAAACCAGGGTTTGCATGGGGGGCGGACAAGGTTTCTCAGTGCGGTTTTAACGCATTAAAAAAGCATGTTAAACACTAGAGGGGTGTTAATCAGCGCCCCTCCTTTCTATCTGAATGAGGCCTTAGGAGTGAAGCAAAGAGTAAGAGTAAAATAACCCCATTCATGAGCCATTTTACTTCAGCCATGTTTGCTATATAGCTCATGATCCATTCTGTTCATAAATAAAATGGCCATACGTTCTTCATTAATAACATTGTTATTCTACTTTTTACTTCCTGAAAGTGTATTTCCGCTTTTGCAACCAAATTGGGAACATCCATTTTATATGTGTTACATGTTCCCCTTTACATAGTGTAAGCTAAAAGAAACATTTTTCAAAAATGCTTCATTCAGTTTAAATAGTTTTTACTTGGATTAGGGTTTCTTGGCATCTTAAGGGTTAACATTTCTACTTGCTTCTCCTTTGTAATGTTAGGAGGGGTTGTGAGGGGTTTGTTAGACCCTGTCTGTACTGTCCTGGCTCATTTCATTATAATTTGTACAGCCGATTTGAGCAGTGCCTGTCCTAAGAAAGGGTTAAGGACCGGTTCACACCGCAAACATTACGTTCCAGAGCGGTCAGCATGCTTGCAGCATTTTTGCAGATTGCATTGGACCGGAACACAGGCTGTAACGTTCCACGCGTTCGGTTGCGGGCGATCACACTGCGAGCAGGGGGCGTGGCTGTGGTGTCATGGACTTCAATGCACTGCCATGCCCCTTCCTGCAGGGAGCTGGCTGGAGTGCCATATAGTGCGTTCCAGAGCCTGACCGCTCTGGAACGCACTGTTTGTGGTGTGAACCGGCCCTAAAGAATTATAACATTGATTTCTCCAATGTATCTGAATGAAGTTAATGAAAGAAAAACGTTCCTCACATTTCAATCCTAAGTCTTTCTATAAGGACAGATCACTGTGAAGGTGCTCAGAAAAAAAACCCCCTGGATTCAGCCATCTTTCCTGCTGCAACAAAACATCTAAAAGGTAAGAATTTTTTTTTTAAATTATGTTTCATTCTGCTGTGTGAATGGGAACACACAACAAACATATGGAGGGGTTTTCTCAAATTAGACTGCAAAAGTATCCCGCTGGGCGCTGCTCTGTGTCCCAGCGGGGAGGAGAGAAAGTGACAGCCGGCCGATGACAGCGCTGTGTTTGTGGGTTTATGGGGGGGGGGGCCCAAAAAAAATCTTGCACCAGGGCCCTTTGTTCCTTAGCTCCGCCACTGAGTAGAAGTACACTTTAAAGCAGAATGTTGGGGAGTTTTCCAGTCTTGTTTGCCTTGCCAAATTGTAGCTAATCAAAGTGCATTATCATCTGGAAAGGTCAATGAGCAGATTATGTTAGGGCCACACAATTCATGAAGTGGCCCCATGGGATTGTGACCTCCTTCACTCACTATTACTCCCCATTTTACATGTACAAGTTTGTAGATCTTTTCTTGGGCCTTTTCTGGTTCCACTTTTGTCTGTTTCAGGTCACCCCCTCAGCTGTAAAGATGCCCATACACCTTACGAATATCGGCCGAATTAGTTGCGATCGCGTTTTCGTCCGATATTCGTAAGGTTGATGGGGGTGTCTACAACCACAAATACTGTACAATCCTATGACGTTCATCTTTCCAGCAATCGTACGATTTCCGCAAGGTTGGTGGCGTTTCTGTACGTCAAAATTTGTACGATTAACACTGCTCATGCGCAAATGG
Source organism: Nanorana parkeri (assembly GCF_000935625.1). Taxonomy (NCBI): domain Eukaryota; kingdom Metazoa; phylum Chordata; class Amphibia; order Anura; family Dicroglossidae; genus Nanorana; species Nanorana parkeri. Next base: position 783,828 of record NW_017306797.1, on the reverse strand, counting down.
AAATCTGTGCGGTCGATTAACGAAATTTGTCCAGGTGATTTCTGGTAAAGACCGCTAATTGAACTGTGCGGTGATCGGGGCAAGATGGGGGCGCCGTACGAAGATCGTACAACGGTTTGACCATCGGACGAAAATTTTCGTCCGATGATTGCAAGGTGTATGGGCACCTTTACTACCGTGTTTCCCCGAAAGTAAGACCTACCCCGAAAATAAGACCTAGCACTATCTTCAGGGGTTTCTGTATTGTCTGTGGCTCCCTGGACGGCAGAGTGGACAGCTGCAGCCAGGTAAGACATCCCCCGAAAATAAGACCTAGTGTCTTTTTTCGTAGAAAAAAAAATATAAGACACTGTCTTATTTTTGGGGAAACACGGTATGCAAAAAAACTTGGAGTCTGCTGTTGCTGGGAAGAACTGACACTCCTGTCACACCTGATTTGCAGCTGATTTTGTGGTGGGAAATCAAACACCCAATCAATAGATGGGCTCACCTTTACATATCTTCTATAAGGGCCAGTTCACACCATATGCAGTGCGTTCCGGCCACAACGCACTGCATCGCATTGCGGCCGACTCACTTTTTTGCCAGGCAGGAGGGGGTGTGGCGGTCCATTGAAGTGAATGGCACCGTAGCCTCGCCCTCCGGCCGCAATGCGATCGCAGGGCACATTGTGTCTGCGGTCCGGTGCGGTCAAAATGTTGCAAGCACTATTTCGACCGGACCGCACCGGCAACTCCGGCCCCACGAAATACTGAGCCGGCCGCAATGCAGTGCGTTCCGGCCGGAACGCGCTGCATATAGTGTGAACAGGCCCTCAGAGGTTCTGTCAGCTGTCATCTTCTTCAAGGCAAGTTGCCCTCCGTCCCAACTCACCTTTTTTTGGAGAGGTATTATCACCCACATATGAGGGTAGACATCATTCTGTTTGGACTGTTGTTTTACAATCATGGCTTGTGTCTTTACGACTGAGCTATTTGTGTTTTGAACATTAAGTTAATTAAAATGTAAGTTTATGATAGACGTTTTTATTGAATTTCATTTGTTTTGCTTTCAACCCCAATTAGGGGGCGTGGTTAATTATTTTCCAATGATTTTGATGTTTACTGTCAATTATTTATTTAATGCATTTTTCTTACAGGTTGGTTTGTGGGTGCTGTGGTGTCTACAATCCCATGTAGTTCTATGGGGTATCATGGGTTAAAGCTGAACTTTAAGAACATATAAAGGATACAGATTGATGCAGCTCCGTAATCAATAATTCATCATTAAATGTAAGTACCTGGATCTGACCTGGTATCAGCCTCTTGCAGACCCTGTACAGCAGGGCTGGAGTGTCAGAGGAAGAAGCAGTACAAGGAGCTGACAAGAAGCATCCCAAAGGGGACCCCCCTTAAAATACACTCATGGGAACACCAAAAGGATCAGCAACCCATAACAATATATTACATTAGTCCAGTATTTCATATTGACTGCAATGCCTAAAAAGTAGGTATGTGTAGTTTAAGCCAAACTCCAGCTTAATATAAAAATGAAGAAAAGATTTCCCAGAAATAAAAAAGGTGCACTTGAAAAGGACTCAAAAATAATTTGCTGTCCCCTGCAGTGCTTCATCAACACCACTAGATGGTGCTGCTCTTCAGGGTTGAATGACACCCAGCGTTATATAACCCACTTGCGCCAAGCACAGGGTGTTAAAGGAGAACTATGGGGTTAGGGCTTTTCCCCGTTGTTCTCCTAAGGGTAACGGGAGGACACAAACTAGCGTCCTCCCGTCACCCTAAGCTCAGTATACCGCGAGCTACAACTCACGGTATACTGAGACGCCGCAGCTGAAACGGATCCCGAAAATTATGTCTGGATCCGCCCAGCAGCGTGAGTGACAGCTGGCTCTGCCTATCTATCTGTCCGTTCCGCCTGTCAGCGCTGGAGGATCGGAGTGGGGAGGGGGGAATCCAGTCTCTCCCCTGTCGCGGCTCTCTGTCGTGACAAGATCGGGAAGTGAGCGAACACATACCGTTGCTCGCTCACTTCTCGATCATGTCCCTGCAGAGAGCCGTTACTGTCACTCACGGCTCCCTGCAGGGATTCCCCCCTCCTCCAGTGCTGACTGGCAGAACTGACGGGGGAGGGTACAGCTGGCTCTGCCTATAGATAGGCAGAGCCAGCTATCAATCACGCAGCTGGGTGGATCTCGACAGTAATGTCGGGATCCATCCCGGCTGCGGCGGTCTCAGTATACCGCGAGCTGTAGTTCGCGATATACAGAGCTTTGGGTGACGGGAGGACGCTAGTTTGTGTCCTCCCGTGACCGTTAGGAGAACTATGGGGAAAAACACATACCCCATAGTTCTCCTTTAGGAAGTGACAAAGACACTGCATTCCTGACAAGATGAACAGGCTTTTTTTATGTACTTGGTAAAAAGGTTCTTAGCCTGTAAAATAACAATGAATGCAGCCACTACATCTAAGGACTCGTTAGCGGCAATATTTACGTTTATGTTCAGTGATGCATAAATGTTGTCGGCTATTTGATACAGAAATTGCTTTAGTATATGTATAGTTCCCAGAAGTTCACTTGAAAATCAAAGGCACATTGCGCAGCTTCTTTGTATACAGCTTTGCTGAGTGAGGGCCAGTAAATCTACATCTGGATATAAAGGGAGTTTCACATTTGAAGAAAAAAGAACAACAAACCGCATAAAAGATTCTTGAGGAAGAGATATGTGAAGAAAGAATATAAATAAGATTTTCTTTATTGCTTGTGTACTGTTCTTCTAAATATCCTGCAAAGAACACTTCCTTCCCAAGCTCTGCCTGCCTGTGCTCTCTGTGACTTCAATGTGTACAACCTTCTATTACACAGCAAATGCAGCACAGCTGAATAAAAGGCAAAAGAGGGAACTTTCCACAAAACATTTAAGGTGCCCACCTACGATAATCGCAGGTGATCCCGCGATCGTACGATAATCGGCAGGTGTATGGGCAGCATGTGACCGCATCTACTGTACGGTCGCACGACTTTCGTCTTCCGAGCACGCTGGAAAAGCTGCCGAAAATCGTATGATTTTTGGCGGGTTGGTGGCGTGCTCGGAAGACCAATGCCGCAAGCGCACACAACCCGCTCAGCACTGCAATCATCGGAAGCCCTCCCCTCAGGGGGGCGGGCTTGCAATGATCGCAAGTACGATCTGCTTGTCCAAGATGAGCAGAACGTCCAAAATTTTAATCACCTTACAACCATCGCACAACGAAAGTCGTGCGATGGTTGTAAGGTGTATGGGCAGCATAAGAATGGCAAACAGTGCAAAAGGGGCTATGGAGTAAACATGTGCACTGGCAAAAAAATTGTTTCGTTTCAATTCCGATTTTGTGTTATTTCGTTTTTCGGGATTCGGGTGTGAAAATCAATTCGGATTCGGACGAAATTAGTTAGCTGTAGTTTGTTCGAACGTTCGTTTCGTTCATTTGTTCGTTGCAGTAAAGTGACATTTGAGGGGGGG
>NW_017306797.1:775540-780151 GCF_000935625.1 Nanorana parkeri | reverse complement strand
GGGAATGTTTTTCTCCTTTTCTAATGTCACTTCACTGCAACGAACGAACAAAATGAATAAGAACGAAAACTAAACGAACGTCCGAGCGAACTACCGCTAATGAATTTCGGAAACGGAAATTCGGATTCGTTTGCATTCGTTATATCTGTAATTCGGATACATCCGAATGTCCGAAAATTCGTCCGAATTACGTTTCGGAACGAAACGCACATGTCTACTATGGAGGTACTCAACCCATTCCCCACCCAAAATCTATAAGTGAAATATTCCATAAAACCTCCAGCCGAGGTGTTTTGTCTTTAAAGGGGTTCTAAAGCATCCGTTTTTTTTGCCTGTATCTACTGCTTTTTTCAAAAACCGCTTTAACAGCGGTTTATACTTTCCTCGTTATCGCTACGCGCCGAGAATCCGGAACTGCTGGTGCGGCTGCAAAGGATCTTGGGGCTGGCGCATGCGCAGTTCGGATTCTCGGCCGGGAGACGAGCAGAGACGCAAGGTGCGGGCGTGCACCCGCATGCAGACACCGCTGGATCGGAAGTGTCTGCAGAGAGGAGTCAGCACTGGATTGGAGGGACAGAGCAGTCAGCGCTGGATCGGAGAGCCGCCGCACCGCTGGAGGGACAGATGAAATCATCAGGAAAGAAGATCGTAATAAGAGACATCATTTAAGGTAAGTGCTAACATTAACATGGGGGGGAGGGAAATTTTTTTTTGACTTTAATGTCACTTTAATAGATTAGGTAAATCTAGATACCTTCGTCAAGATTATTGCTGTGTCCTCATTGGAATGATCACCTGATCACTCCAGTGTTTGTGCTGCACACACAGAGGATCGGTAAATAAATCCTCTGTGTGTACTGATTACTAAATCGGTACTGATATTTACCGATCATCCACAGTGCCACTGTCATCCTGAAACTGACAGGATGACAGCGGCTTCTCTCTCCTCCCCGTCCGCTGCTCTCCCTTGCCACTCGATCATCATGATCGAGCAGCTCGCTCCTCCACCCCCCCGGCTATTTGTATTCCGATCCCCGCTGCCTCAGCCCATACAAGCGGGGATCCGGGCCCCTCCTCTGTCCCAGGCCCCAAAGCGGCCGCATCGGTCGCTATGGTGGTAGTTCCGCCACTGATATATATAGCCCAGGATTTCCAGGTGTTCTGGAGAAGCTTAGTTTTATCCCTATTGAAGGCCACTGACTGTTGCTTTGCGCATAATGTCAGTAAAGGCTTCTATTCATCCCGCCGATGTGGGGAAATTTCCAATGTTTTGGAATCGCTGACTGCAATGAGGAAAAATGACAAAGATTTTTTTCACCAGCTTGAAGAATCCCAAAATAATGGAAAGTGGTGCTAACTGTGATGTGCTAATCTCAGAATTATATACCAGATAGAATGGATATGTGGACAGCCCCATCACATGTACTTCGATCTCCCTGGCAGCACCAACATGTTTTGGGGGTGGAGGGGAAGATCTTATGGAGTTTAGTGGGCCAATCATACCATCCGATGTGTAATTTATAATTGCGCTTATCTGCATTGCAAGAGATGGGATATGAGTAAGGGTGAACACTTTATGCCAGTCTTCTGAAGAGAAGGATTTTACAACAATCCCGTTTCCATTGCAGTTGGAATGGTGTTGGGAGTATGTTCTTTATGGGTCAAAAGTAATTGGTACATGAGGAAATCATGTGTTGTGGACATTGGGACTGAGTGCATAGGAACACAACAGTTGCAATGTATATGGGCTTGAGCTTTCCATGTATTTTTTAAAACCTGGAGTTGTCAATCCAGAAATCCAGTGCAAATTCTACTAGTGTGATGGGATTGGAGTTCTTTAGAGAAGATGATTAAATGTGTAGTTAAAATGTATTTAAGCCAAGGCCAAAAATCCATGTCCCTAGTGCCTATACTGGTGGAATGCAGGTCATAAGAAAATCTGAGGTTATCAACCAGAGGAATGAGTGGGCTCGGCCTTGTAGGGAGACCATAATGATCTAAACCAACAGCCTGCTGTGGTCACTATCAAAATAGATCCCTGATGCAGATCATCCTTTTTCAGTGGATCACACTGAGCGTTTTGTAGTGCTTTTTTTCCCCTAAAAAAAATCTGCCTCCAAAAAAATTCCCATTCATTTCTATAGATTCTGCTGTGAATTTGTGGGGGTCTGCTTGAGTGCGTAACTCACATGTTGTGATCTATCTAGGTAGGAGAGACTGCTGCTACAATACAGGTGAAACTCGGATAATTAGAATATCGTGCAAAGTTCATTTATTTCACTAATGCAACTTAAAAGGTGAAACTAATATATGAGATAGACTCATTACATGCAAAGAAAGATAATTCAAGCCGTGATTTGTCATAATTGTGATGATTATGGCTTACAGCTCATGAAAACCCCAAATCCACAATCTCAGAAAATTAGAATATTACATGCAATCAATAAAACAAGGATTGTTCATAGAACAATATCGGACCTCTGAAAAGTACAAGCATGCATATGTACTCAGTACTTGGTTTGGGCCCCTTTTGCAGAACTTACTGCAATTACTTTTGCACGATATTCTAATTATTCGAGTTTCACCTGTACTTTTTTATTTTTTAAGCATTAGCCATTTTTGGGGTTGATATGCTGGCTTATTTGTATGGGTTGATGCTGGTCTGAAGTTTGCCGTGCGTTGGTGCTGGTCTGAGGTTTGGCATGCATTGTTTCTGGTCTGAGGTCTGCAGTGCAATGGTTCTGGTCTGAGGTCTGCAGTGCAATGGTAATGCTTCTGGTCTGAGCTCTGCCGTGCAATGGCTCTGGTTTGAGCTCTGCCGTGCCATTCTTCTTGTTTGGGGGTCTGCCGTGCAATGCTTCTGGTCTGAGGTCTGCCGTGCAATGGCTCTGGTCTGAGCTCTGCCGTGCAATGCTTCTGGTCTGAGAGTCTGCCGTGCAATGCTTCTGGTCTGAGGTCTGCCGTGCAATGCTTCTGGTCTGAGGTCTGCCGTGCAATGCTTCTGGTCTGAGGTCTGCTATGCAAAATGTGCTTTGGTTCTGGTCTAAGGTTAGTTGAAAGTAACATCTTGAGTGAGCACCAAGTTTGCCAATAATACTTAAATGCAGATCAAAAATGTAAAAAATTATAATATATATTTTTTTTCTTTCTGGTTTTCTCAAATACAGCCAATCATCTTTACCTAAAAATAAAATGAGGTCACTAACAGGCAGATGAAGAATACACATAACTTTTATTATTATTAACAGTTAACAACTATCTATCATATGATGCATTGAGGATTAAATACAGGAGCTGTTCTTAATTATTTAAACACTGCTTTGATTTTTTTTATATATATATATGTACACACACACACTATTCATCTGCAAGGATGCAGGATATACACAAATCCCCAAATACACAATCAAATGGTCCCAGTGCGTTCCTAACCCTGTTCACATAAGTCCGGAGAAGAGATACAATAATGGACCAAGACAAAAAAAAGGGTCGAGAGGAAGGGACAGAAAGCAATTGCTGTTGCACTGTAGGGATTTACTAGAGTTGGGTCAATGCCTTAGTACTTCAGCAAGAGAAAGCATTTACCTGTTGCTATCCTGATAAATTATATTATCATTACACTAGGATCAGACATAGCATTAGTAATCTTCCTGTATCACGTCACAGACATCCATTTTGCCTATAGCCCTCTCAGAGGGTTAATATCTATTGCAACATTTTTTTTACAGCTGAAGTAATGAAAGTGTAAGGCTCAATATGATAAAGAACACCTCGACTTGCATTTTCACCGAAGCTTGCAACACATTCTTAGCACATGTTCAGCTTTACAGTTCGGTTTTCCTGCAGTTGTTGAATGTCAATCGTGTGTATGCGAACTGCGGCATCTGCGTAACTTTAAAAATTAACTGACCAGCAGATCTGACAAGGCTTGTTTTATACATTAACAAAAAAAAAAGGAACTAGAACATACCATGGAATGAGACATCTGGGTTGTACATCTTTAGTGCTTCTGCTTATAATGGCTAATGGTTTACCATTGCAGTAAACCTGATCAGTCATAGGCTTAAAGTGTGGGTGATCAGATATTTTATATTCTAAGCCATTCCCTGCAATGGAGCATTGATTTATTATTGATTCCACATTACTTAAGGAAAGACTGATCGAATCATGTCTGCTTGGGTCATATGAACCTTTTGTCACGCGGAATGGAAAAAGAGCATTATGATGCACATTAGCTCAGGAAGCAAAAGTGTCAATCCCGCTGCATGTTTCTTATTAAATGACCCACCTGAGTTAACCTACGTCACGAGGAAGAACTTCCTTGGAAAGAAACCAAGAGGCCAAGATTTGCATAGAGAGAAATGGCTGGATTTTTGTACACTTTATTTTACAGGTGCGTGTTGTATTGAGTGCGCTGCAAAAACACACATGCACAATAAACAAAAAACAGGTGTGAAGAAACATGGAACAAGGAAGGAACAGCAGCAGTAAAGGGAATTTGTTAATTTAAAAAAAAGTCTCGTTTCCGTTTAATTTAAAGGTAACTTTTGGCATTCTAAATCAAACATCCGTAACTTCCCAACCCCCCTCCCAATGAACTTGCCTGACCCC
>NW_017306797.1:747467-775364 GCF_000935625.1 Nanorana parkeri | reverse complement strand
ACCCACCCCAAATTAAGTTCCACACAGAGCCAAGGGGACATTCTTGCTTCAAAAAAAATGCTGAAAGGCGACTGTATACAGCACAGACAGACAACTGGGTTAGTTAGTCAGCACATGTCAGGGACTGTGTCTTGTCCATTTTTCTGTCTATGTCTAGTGCCAGTATTTTATTATCTCTTTCCCTAAATCGCATTTCTGTCAGCCCATAAGAAATCCCAGCCCATTCAAGTCTATTATACTCCTGCACTAACCCCTGCCATGTAATGGAACTGCTTCCCTGAATTAATGGACTAAGGTTACTTTCTTCTAGGTCAGTGTGTTGTCTGTTCATGTTCTTCTATTAAGTTATCCATTTGTCCGTTTGCCCAAATTCTATCCATATGCCTCTTAGTCCCCCAGCAATCCCACCCAGGTAAGTTTGTCTGTGCTCCTCCTTGGCTTGTGGTCCTGTGCAGGCTCTAGTTACAGGTTGCGGTTTACTGGTGTCACATAGTTGCGTGGAAACATGCCGGTTTGGCCGTGACATGTCCCTTTCCACCAGTTGGGGTCTGAGTTGTCCACGACCTGGATGAAGTCTCCTCTTCTGAATCCAAGCTCCCCATCTTCCTGGGGGTCAAAGTCAAACAGTGCCTGCACATAGGTAGGTTGCTGTCGGGGTGGAAAATTCAGAGGTTATTATGTATAATCTTAAATGCGCATTCTAAATCATCTGAATCAAGTTGGTTTAACCTAAAAACTGTACACACAATATACATCTGAAATAACCAAGAAATTTGAAAGCCAAACCCAATACACATTAAGGCTCAGTGTGAAAGACTACATTGTTTAACCACCTGCAGTCCGGCCGTTGTAATTAAACGGCCGGACAGCGGCTTCTTGAATGCGGGTGGGCGTTTTTAAACATCCCATCCCGCCCCGCTCGTGCACGCAGAGCGATGGCTGTTTACATACAAGCGTTCGGGCGTCTGTAGAGACGCCCGATTGCTTGTAATATGCGTGCGGGTGTGCGGTCCCCTCCGTTGCAGCCGCTGCTGGCGATCCCGAGCTCCGCTGTGCCTGGTGTGAGCCCGGGACCAGCACAGCAGCTCTGCGGCCGGAGATCAGTACACGATCTCCGTTTGATCTCCTCCTCCTCTTCGGAATGTAGAAAGTGGTGTGTATTACATCACTTCCGCATTCCTCTGTCACTCTGCGGTACAGAAACCGGAGAGAAGCTGGTGAAGTAGGTGTTTGCTTCATCAGCTTCTCTGGGGGTCCCTAGGTGACGTTAGGGGTCTTAAAGACCCCTGTCTCCATAAAGAGGACCTGTCACTGAAAATTGGCTATCACAAAGGGGGCTTGTTAGTCCCCTATGTGAGAGCAATGAAGTTAAGTGAAAAAAAAAGGTTTAAAAGAAGTTACCAAAAAAAATATCACAAAATTAAGTCACATACAAAAGGTAAAAAAAAAAAAAACATTTAAAGTCCCTCGCCCCCCACATACACATGCAAACATGCGTCGAGTGCACCTACGTGTGGAAACGAATGTTTGCATTCATTACGTCGCACAGGTTACATATCGCCGCGAACGTCGCAGTGAGAGCAATAATTCTAGGGCCATCAATCACTGATAACACTAAACTGATGAGCGGTAAAAGCTTTTAAAGCGTCGCCTAGGGCCAATTTTGGGTATGGTAGTTTTTGCGAGTTCGCGGGCGTACGCAATTTTAAAGCTCGACATGTTTGGTGTCTATTTACCCGACGTGACCCCGTCTTTTATATTTTGCCAAAAATGTGGGTAATAATAATTGTTTTATAACATAACTTAGGGAAAAGTTTTTTTTTTTGAAATTTTCGATACTTTTTTCATTATATAGTAAAAAATAAAAACCGCAGTGGTGATTAAATACCACCAAAAGAAAGCTCTATCTGTCCCCAAAAAATGGTATAAAACTCATTTCAGTACAGCGTTGCACGACGGAATAAATGTCAAAGTACCGCAGCGCTGAATACTGAAAAATGGCCTGGACAGGAAGGGGGTGTAAACACCACGGTCAGCAAGTGGTTAATAAGTTCAGTTTTTTTTTTAAATAATTAAAACCTTAAAGGCTATCAAGAAACAAATGTACACCTTTCATCTAATGCCCCCCTCTATATACCTGTGTTAAACTTGTGGCTCTGTCTCCCCCGTGTACCTGTTGCACCTGCTCGATGTCACGTAAGAAGATCTGCTGGTTCCGGGAGACAGATGTGGACCGGTGATAATCCACCAGTTCATTCAGGGAGTTAAACTTTACTACCCACAAAAAGTATTTCCCTGCCCCATCTCGCAGGACCTTGAAATGCTGTACATCATTTCCAAACCTATAAAAGGAAAACAAAAAAAGAAATAAACCACACCTGTAAAACATTATACAGTTTGCATACAAAAAGCATGCGTACAAACTAGGGCTGGGGAAATTAACAATTAATTACCCGATTAATCGCTAAAAATTTTTGATCGATTACAATTATTTTGATCAATAATGAAAACACTCACCTCTCCGCCGGCTTCCGGGAGTCCCGTCGGAGATCCGACGTCCCCGGACATCGACGTCACCGGACTCCTCCCACCTTCCCCACGTGGCTCCGTCGGCTAACGAAGGGAAGGGGGGAGGAGTCCGGTGACGTTGATGTCCGTAACGTCACCGGACTTCTCCCCCTTCCCTTCTTTAGCCGAAGGAACTACTTGGGCCGGTGATCTGTCGACACTTATCGAGTTCTGCGACCGCATGACTTCCTGCTTCGTTACAACTAACAGGTTTGCCCAAGAAACTTGTTCTGCACGAGCGCTAGCCAAGGCATGGGCCTATACACATACAGCACAGCAATGAAGTAATAAAATGAACTAGGATCACACTAATTCAGCACGTTATTATTCTAAGTTGCCCCACTCAAGCGGTGACCATATTGAGTGGGGCACGTGAGATTAATAACGTGCTGGATTAGTGTGATCCTAGTTCATTTTATTACTTCATTGCTGTGCTGTATGTGTATAGGCCAATGTAGTTGGATCTGTATGTGCGTTATAATTAATCGAAATAAATCGATAAAAAAATTTTTGATTAATCGAACACAAAAATTTTAATCAGTAACAGCCCTAGTACAAACCAGAGGTCCACCAAAATGGAATTTCAAACCGAAAAACAAAAATTGTCAGGCCAAAACAGAAATGTTTTTTTTTTTTACTTTTCTAAAAATGTTTTATTTTATTATTTATTTTTTTACTTTACTGTCGGGGGCTCTGGAGAAATATCAGGGGTCTAAACAGACCCCCGATATTTCCATTCTGAAATAGAAAAAGAGATTGAGGACACAGAGTCCTCAGTCTCTTTTTCTGCTTTCACTGTTATGAATGAACAGGAATCATCTATGCCGAGTGTTCCTTTTCATTTATAACTTGTGGAGATAGAATGTTTACCATGTCCACAATCATGAATGAAGAGGAAGTGATGTAGAGCTTTTCCAGTTCATTCTTAATGGGGGACACAGTAACTATACTATGTCCTCAACTATTTACAAGCACTCAGCGATCAGCTGAGCAGTTGTACTCCGCTCTCCATCATGACTCGCTGTCACAGGAGGCTGAGTGAGGTGCGGGTGGAGAGCACGGCCTCTTGTGACACCGCTGACTCCTCCCCTGCACCACCGGCTCGACCTCCTGTGACAGCTGTCTCCCTGCACCGCTCTTCATCCTGATTTGCTTGAAACAGAAGGCCGAGCGAGGCAGTGCAGGGAAAAGAGCTCAGCCTCCTGTGACACGGCTGAGTACCATTTTGGCAGAAACATTTTGGCGGGTGAAATTTCACTGCAGCCCTAGTACAAACTGCTAACACTGCACAATAAATCACTATGAATTTCCTGATTAGTATTGTCGACCCGACAGTTGGATACAACTGACTCACTTGACAGACAGCGAGAAGTCTCCTGGGGCACTTTCACTTTCACGGATCAAAAAGGCACCATCATGTCTTTGTTTTCCAAGCATCTCCTCTGCTTTGGCACGTGGAATTTTGCCAAAAAACCAACTAGAAAAAAAAAAGAAAAGGTAGATGAGATATATAATAAAGGAAAAATGTCCATTATTATTGTTACTCAGCTGTTAGTTCTGTCACATGCATGGAGATGCTGTTAAAGTTGCATATTTACAACACATGACATTCAACCTCTGATCGCTAATCAACTATTAGTACATTCTTTTAGGGAGGATAAAAAGCACCAAAAATATATTCAAGGAATTTAATGGTACCCAAAAAAATGCATGCATACACATTTTTATAAAACCTATCCATTTTTAATTAATTGAATGCAAATTCCAACATTTTCATGAATTGCAAACTACCTACCGTATCTCAGGTAACCATTTCTTACAATATGCCCAAATTTCCCACTTCTTTAACAAGAACCTCCCGCTCCCTAGAATACTGCCTACCCTTTCCCCCTTTCAGAGACTCCTGTCCTGTCTTCGCCTTCACAGAAAATGCCTTTCTCCTCAATTGTCCTCTCCCTGCGCTCCTCTATGCACTCTGTGCCCCCGTTCCCCTAGCACACATGTCGCCAAGTGGGCTGCTCTCCTTCAGACTCCATTGGAAGACACCGAGCAGCTACTACTCCACGGATGGCTCTCGCTTAGGAAAGCCATTGCATGTGAATCTTGGCAGGAAATCCAGTTTAAATTGATCCATAGAACATTCTACGCATTTAACTTTCATTATAAAAACTCCCCTCCGAATTGGTTGACCTCCTGCCACAAATGTCAGGTTTGTTCAACGGACTTGGAACATCTGATATGGTTATGCCCCCACATCCAATTATTTTGGTCAACTGTCCTTTCTTACATAAATTCCATCTCGGGTTCCCAGAGGTCCCTCACACCTGCTTTCTGCCTATTCCATGCATCAAGCCCCGTAGTAATGCCTATTCCTCTGGACCTTTCCCACTCTCCCCCCTCCTTATCGTCCCTGAAAGACCTCCTACACAAATTGTCGTCACTAGATAAATTGGATGCCCATCTCAACCAAATTCTGACAACTAGGTTCTTCCTCACCTGGACCCCGTTTCTATTGACCAAACTAGATACAGCACGGCTTAAAGAGGTGATGTCCTTATTCCAGCACGTTTAGGCACTTTCAAGTATTCAAAACTCATGACCTTTGTAACACAGGTGGTTATAAATGGCAACTGCTTCACCGATGATAGAAATAGTGTCCTTGAGCTTAGGGGAAACGTCAGAAGACATATCCTCTTCCTGATACGACTCCTGAGAACTAGAAACCGCTACTTCCTCTTTCTCCTCCTTGGCTAGTGCTTAAGCAGGCAGAGGAGAGTCAAAGGCAATCTTTAAGGTAGCAGGAAAAAAAAAATTCTTGGTTGTGGCCCCTGAGTCAGCCTTGGAGTGGGAGTTATGCAGGGTTGTCCCACTGGTTTGCCCAATCACCCAACAGTAACTTAACTTCCTGTGTCCTTTGACGTACTATCAAGACATCAGTGTTTTCTGATAAATAAATTACATGTATAATACCGATATGGCTAGGTATGCTGAACTGCAATATGCCATCAAAAATAAACCAACTATAAAGAAGCTAAAATCAGAAACTTGCAGCTGTTATCTATGGTGCATTACAAAGATAACAAGCTAGCCAACTGTTGCTTACTTGCACCTTTAGCAAATAAACTTTCTGCACAAGGCTATTGTTATACCAACTCGTACAAATAGGTTGGCTGATTCAGTAACCTCTAAAAGGTTACTGTAATACTGTAAACAAAAGTACACAATAAATGGAAGTAACTCGATGTGTATCAAATAACAATCTTAGATATCTGCAAATACAACCCTTCAGAAGCAACTTTTGCTTCAGAATAGCAAAAGTGCAAGGTAAGGGTCCCATCACATATTCTTACTTCATAAAAATACAATTCCAGTAGAAATCCCATTCACATTTATGCCCAGTAGTTTTGTACATTTAAAAAATATATAAATAGACATAGGACATTCTGCATTTGTTTGTTCACATGGCCTTTTGAAACATATAGTAAGGGCACAAAAATACATGTATCATGCCGTCTTGTGAGCTTCTAAAGCAGTGGTTGTTAATGTAAGGGAGCCGCTGACAAGTCCTGAGGGCATTTATTTATTAGGATGGAATTAGTAAGACATTAAAACAGAAGTATTCTATTTTGTTTCAGGACAAACCTGTGCTATTCCAGAAATGCTGCTTTTTAGGAGTTAATGAAAGCTTTAATTTAGAAGATCATTTTTTTCCCTTTCTACACAAACAAGAGAAAAACAATGAGGGGAATTTATTCAAACTGGAGAAGACAGAAACTGGAGCAGTTGCCCAGGGCAACCAATCTGCATCTGTCTTCAGTGTGCTCAGTTGGGATTTGAAAATGAGAGATAGAAGCCGATTGGTTGCCGTGCAAATCTGCTCCAGATTTTGTCTGCTCCAGTTTTGATAAATTCCCCAAATGTATTCTTCTTAATGTTTAATATAACATTAAGACCTGTTCACACTGCAGTAAAACATGCATATTTACAAAGTGCTACTACAATGTGCGTTCGGTGTGCAATGCATTGCAGAGGCAATCATTTTTAGCAGCAAATCAATGGACGAATGCAATGCAATGGTTTGGTGTGCTGTGTTGGAAAAACTAGTACATGTCTGATTTTCTCTGTGCTGTGATGCATTGGCAGCCCATTCAAATGCATGGGCTGCATTCACGCAACCCATGTTAACGTCCGCTCATTAATGCACTGCAACACAGGCATCTGTATGTGCTCTTTGAGAAGATCAAGTTGGGTATACTTGGACAGATATTAAAACAGCGGTGATATCTGACAGGTTTAAAAAACCAGCTTAAATCACACTCGCCTATTAGCCCTTGCCAATGGAATGGGGAATTTTCTGGAGAAAGAGGACGCACTGGTACCTGGTGCGCCCTTTTTTACAGCATGTAGAGAGGCAAGAATGTATTTTCCAAACAGAGGCAAAAGCCTTTTTTTTTTTTTTTTTTAACAAACTCAGTGGATTGCCACCACTTAGGAAGTCCACTCTATACACTGTGCCGCTTTTATGTGCTGGCATTAGATATGTGGGGTGACATGCGAACGTGTCATTATGTTCTTCATGTCACTGATCCTTCCCCATAGAACAGCTGTGCACTGCACATTTTTTATAGATCATGTCCCTTAAGCCCTCGTTCACACCTGAACGTTTTGTAGCGCAATCTACGCTCGACGAACGCTCTACAAAACGCTCAAAAATATAAATCCCATTGCATTCAATGGTCTCGTTCCCACCTTGGCGTATTTCCGCCCGTCCCTAACGCGCTATAAAACGGCCCACGCCTGAAAAGGTACATGTACTACTTTGGGCCGTTTTGTTGCGCGTTTCCATTGGGATACAGCCAAGTAGCCTTCGGAAACGCGCGTTTGTCGCGCAACTTTTGTCGCGCGATTCGAAGGTCGCGCGACAGACGCGCATATGCAATACGCCTAGGTGTGAACGAGACCTAAACCTGCATTTTTAAGGAGACTGCAGAATTGCACTGTTGCACTGCACTCGACACCTCCTGCAACAGTGGTTCCTGGGTAGATGTGTGCACATTCAGAGGGGTTCTCACAGATGTTGAATATGCTGAACCTGCATGTCTTTCCATTCTGGAGTGTACTAATAAAGCTGGCCATACACCTTACAATTATCTGCAGATTTTCTGTGGCCAGATGGAAAAAGTGCAACAGATTGGCCCAGGTAGAGATTACTCCATCCACACAGTTTAGAGTAGATGGAGGAATCTGTTGCACCTTTTCCATCTGACCACAGAAAATCTGCAGATAATTGTAAGGTGTATGGCCAGCTTAAGACTCTAAGGGCATTTCTGGGATAGCTGGGTCTGGAAAGGGCGCTTCACCCTGGATGCCGCCACCCTGCCCCTCTCCATTTGTTGTCTCGCACTAAAGCCATCTTTAGAAAGTCATCGCAGAGGCTGTGCCTCCTACCTGCTCCCCCTTGGCAGCAGTAAAATTGTTGGAAGCAATCACTGCTCACAAGCAGAAAGTGATGTCTCATTTCATCGTGCTGGATGTAGATCGGCTAGGCTCAGGAGTGACTTTGCAGGATAAGGCCTTGTTCAACCACAGAAAGGAGCAGATCCGGACCGGAGCAGGTGCAGACCGGATCAAAACTGCGTCCAATGTATTCCTATGGTATTTTGAGCTCCAGTTCACATCGCAGCGTGCGGATCCAGACCAGATCCAGACCGGATGAAAAAAATGCGGCAAGCCCTATTTTACCTGCTCTGGATCTGGTCTGGAACGCATCAAAAACGCATGCAAGTGCCTGAAAGCCCATGATAAACGTAAAAAAACAAAACAAACCGGCCCTAAACACATCAAAAACGCATCCAAAACGCGTCTAAAACGCGGCACAACCCACTACACTGCATGTGCAGAAACCTGACCGGATCTGGTCTGCATTTGGTGTGAACAAGGCCTAAGTAGCAGAATTAACCAAAACGTGTAAAAAAAAAATAGTTGTATTCATGGATGTATTCTGTACATATACTGTATCCTGAAATGACCAAATTTCTCATTGCCACCAAGATTACAGGTGGTACTTAGACTTGGCCAAACTCTGTGCTGCTGACTGAATGAAATTCGGGTATCCTGGGAAAAAAGCATTAAACGTCGGCACAGCTTACCAAAAGGTCCCAATGACATGATTCTTGGCTCTAAAAAAAACACCCATTACATTAAATACATTTGTATCCCCTTTTTTATTCATTGCCTTTAAAAATACTTACGGGTGTGGCTTCATTTCTATATAGTTTTTTGGAATAAAACCATCTTTGCCGTTGAGCTCAGCCTTGTACCAATTCTGATCACATTCTTCGTTTAAAACCTGAAAGTGAATCCCATAGAAAAAAAAAATGAATTAGTAATTAGAGAAAGTTGTCCTCTTATGAAACAGCATGACTGTGTAAAGCAAAATATGCAATGGATTGATTTTAAAGCAGAAATATTTAAAGAGACCCAGATTTTACAAAACTAATGTACTCATTAAATATATCTGTAAATATACGTGTAAACAGTTTCCCACCTTTCTTTGTATCCGACTCCAGTAATCCCCTATGCATCAGGACTGGAAGAGGAAGGAACTTCACTGAAAGTCAATCAAGCTCAACTGCACTATGCAGGGCAATCAGTAGTCAACCAACTAATCGTTTAATCGATAACAAGTTGTCAGCTATTTTCATTATCAATTAGTTGGTTGGATTCCCTAGCTCTCTCCTCCATGCTGGGAGGAGGGCACAGCAAGCAGTGGGCGGGGGCAATAGCAAGCCTGTTATTGGCTTTTCCAATTTGAAATGGCCAGTAGCAGGCTGGCTATTGCACCAGCCCACTACCTGCTGTATTTACATTCAGCTGCCGTCTGTGGAATATTGCCACTGGCAGCTGTCATTCCCTGGATGAAGCTATTCAAGCGCCATGTGCTTACAATACAATTATTTTTTTTTTAAATTATAAAAGTTGTGGAAAAAAGTAATTTTTGGTTTCGACCTGACCAATTCTGCTGCAGGAGGTGCACTGCAGTTCCATTCATTTCAATGGCACCCCAAACGCACCTCCCACCCAGAGTGTGATCGTCCACACTTGAACGCATTGTACCGCCATGCCGCATGTTCCACTGCAGTGCAACTGCAGAAAATTGTGCATGCAGTTTTATTCTGAAGTAAACTTTGTTTGTAACATTGCATCTGTGTATTTAATTTTAAATTAAGGATGGTAGTTATTTAATCTTCTTATATCCAATTAATGGAAAAACTTATCGGCCAACTAGCTGTCAGAGCTTGCAGATAGGAGTGAGTACAGACATGGCCTCATCATGAGCTACTGCACTATCCAATTACAGAATTAGCGTTGTTGCGCACATTAGCTTGCGTTTTATTAAGCGTTTCGAGTGTGTTTAGTGTATTTTGCACATTTTTGCATGCGTTAGACATGCACACATGAAGGCACGTGTTTTTGCGAGCCGACTGAAATACTTTGCGGTGAATGCAAAAACACACACAGAAATGAGCCAACAGCTTGTGCTGCACGTTTCCATTGAAGTCTATGGGGCCAAATAGGGTTGCAACAACTAATCGGTTATAATCGATAATGAGAACGATTCTCATAATCAATTAGTTAATTTTCGATTAGTTGCCGCCGCTCTGCTCCTCCATTCTCCTCCCCGCTGGTGCTGGCTTCAGCGATCTGTGTCCCTTTCAATTCCCGCTGCTCTCCCCGCCTGTATTGGCAGAGGTGACTCTGCAATCCCCCGCTGCTCCCCCGTTCCTCCTGCGCTACCAGCCCCATTTCTCCTCCGCTACCCGCCATATTCCTCCTCCGCTGCTTCCCCGTGCCCCCTCTTTAGCCAGTGTTCTGTCAATACCTTGGACTCGAGTCCGAGGGATTAATAGAACACAGGCATCGAGTCTCTCATCAGCGGCTGGAAACAATAGCCAGCCTATTTTTGGATATTTTAAATTGCAATAGCAGGCTGGCTATTGCACCCGCCCACTGCCTGCCGTCAATCAGCAGAGGAAGACCTATTGGAGAACTTTCTCATTCACTACCCTCCTCTGCTGACTGACAGTAAGCAGGTGCAATAGCCAGCCTGCTATTGGCTTTTGCAATTTAAAATATCCAATAACAGGCTGGCTATTGCTCCCAGCTACTGCCTGCTGTGTTAACATTCAGCTGCCTCAGCAGCTGAATCCAATGAAGTGGAAAGGTGGCACTAGGGGTCTAAAAAAAAACCTGATGTCACATTAAGGAGAACCTGTCACCTCCAATGTGCCATCACATAGGGGGCTTGTGAGCGCCCCCCCCATGTGATAGCAATGAGGTTAAAAAAAAATTAATTAAAAATTCCCCTCTCAAAAAAATTGGAAATCCACCAACCCTGTATACTAACGGAAACACAAATAGGGTACACCTACATAGTAAAACAGACGATTGCGCTGCACAAGTCAGGTATCGTCACATATTTTATTTTAAATTAAAGGATGTTTTTTTTTTATCCGATTAATCGAAACAAATATTCGGCTAACTAATCGATTATGAAAATAATCGTTGGCTGCAGCCATCGGGCCAATTGCGCTGTAATCTGCAAAAAAAAAAAAGAGCTCAAAAAGTACTTTTTCCATCGTTTGGTGTTTTACAGCTTGCGACAAAACTTTCAGGGGTGAACAGTGGCCATTGAAATTAATGGGATTTCTTGTGTTGAGCGTTTTCTCGCACTTAGCTTTAAGCGTCAAAACACCTAGCTGTGAAACGTGTATTTCGACTTTTGTAGTCAAATTTGCATAACAGCTATTTTATGTTTGTTACTTGTTTCCTTATTCGCATAGCATAACTTTTTTTTTTTAAAATACATTGCTGCCTGCACAATACGTACTCAATTTTTAAAGAAAAGTTTTTCTCTGTACTGGCAATGGGGGTTGGAGGTTACTGTTTGCTCTAATTAAGTGTCTGTTCTCTGCGGACAGATCTCATCAGTAGTGTAAACTAGATTTGAACACTGTCTGTCCTAACAAAGGGTTGAAGATCTAGAAGTTTGGCTTCTTTCACTGTGTGTTAACCCCTTAGTGACGGCTTCAGAAATGTTTTTGTTCCTGGGGACCGGATCAATTTTGCCATTTTTGTTATGTGTTTGTTTAACCGTAATTTCCATCTTCCTTACTCATTGCACCTACGCAATTATTTATTTATTATAGGTATTTATATGGCGCCTACAATTTACGCAGCGATTTACATAGTGCACATTATACTGATATTATATACTGTTTTTTAAAGGACAAATTTGGCTTTTATTTAATGTGGCATATGCATATATAAATTCTTATTTTTTTTAAATTAAAAAATACAAAAAAACCACTAATTTTTCACAGTTATGGTAATAATAATAAGTATATAATTAGGGTAGCTAACGGAAAGTAATTAATAGAAAATTATATTATTTGTCCTGATTTATAGGGTATATCATATGTCTGGGTTTTCAGTTTATTACAAGTGAAATACAATTTTAGTTTGGAACAATTTTAGAACGTGGTATGTTTGTCTCCTATCTTCAATAGCTTCCTCAGCACTATATTTTAATTTTCTTATAATTTTTAAATTAAATGTATTTTTTAAAACTTTTTACAAAAATGTAAAAACTTAATTTTTTTATTTTAAACTAGGGGGCACTAAGGTGTTTTTTGTTCCCATTTACAGGGGCTTTGATACTTAGTATCTCTGAGGAGAATACAGTATTTTCCTCAGAGATACTTTGTATCCATTTGTAACACACAGCTGGCTTGCAGTTGCACAACACAGTGAGCTGCTGCCAGCTCCGTGATCACAGTGATCATCTATCGCTGTGATCATAGTGCTGTGACCACCTAATCTGCTGCTAAAGGTCTGCCTCGGACCCCAAGGGACCCAGCAACAGCAGTAACTCAATGAGCGCTGGTCCCTTAACGCACCAGCGCTCATTGTGCCGCATGATGAGATTATCCCGTCGCCGGTCATTAATTAACTGAATGATCGTGGTGGTATAATCCCATCATCAGTCGGGAAGGTGTTAATGAGCAGGATCTCAGTCTGTCCTAAATCCTTCTATTAGGACAGTTAAAGTTTCATGTTAGTGAAATTGAGAGAGAAGCTTGCAAAGGCCTGCTAAATAGCGATATGCTGTGTGAATGGGAACACACAACAAACATATACTGACGGTTTTCTCAATTTTGCCTGCAAAAGTGTAAGGCTGGGTTCACACCTAGGCGTATTGAATATGCGCGTTTGTCGCGCGTTTCGTGCCGCGCGTTTTTACAGCGATTTGCGGTAAAAATGCGCAACAAACGCGCGTTTCCGAGGGCTACCTGGCTGTATCCCAATGGATACGCACGGCAAATACGCCCCAAAGAAGCTCCTGTACTTCTTTGGTCGTAGGGCGTTTTGCAGCGCATTCCTACGCGCTGTAAAATGCCCAGGTGGGAACCATGCCCACAGGCAATCATTGGTTTTCACATGTTGAGCGTTTTACAGACCACAGGAACGCGCTGTAAAACGCCCAGGCGTGAACCAGGCCTAAGTACACTTTAAAGCAAATCTAGGAAAAAGCAAACATTTACTATATTGAATTTGGGGGTTTTTTCTCGATTTTTTTCTTTCTTTTATTTTTACCTTTATTTTATGGTTATTCTGCCATTAATATACTCCCTGGCTAGGAAGGATACTGCTCAATCACCATACTGCATGAATGGAAGAGCAGCATTGTCAGGCTAGGACAGGACTACAGAACACTTCCCCCTCTCATCCTTGCCTTAACATGGGGGGGAAAGGGGTGGAGGTGGGGTTGTTTAGACAGAGGGGACTGGGGAGATGCTGATAAAGAGTGCAATGCAGGTAGAGAGCACCAGAATTTATGAACTTGCTACATTTCTGGCATGATCAACATGTATTCCTGACAAAGCGGTAAGGTATAATTAACAGCGATAAGCGATCAATTAAAATAAATGTATTGTTTGGGGTAACATATACATTAGCTGCAGTGGAAAAAAGTGAAGTCAGGAACCCTGCCATGCTGCCAAGTAGTAAATCTCAAGAATTACTTAACAGAATTAAAAATAAAAGATAAATGATGTGTATTTAAAATCTTTTTAGTAAATTTGCCTAGTGTTAGTCTAAAAATATCTTACAGATTACACAATTGCATTTTGAACTTGAAAAAGCAATTTTGCATTCAGGTTGCACCATCGCCTGTGTGTGCTGCGTCAAAGAGGCCAGGGCTAGAAAGAAAGGCTGATTTGTCACACACCCTGTCTATCAATGTCAGTTATTCTATACACGTCAATGTTTGCCAGTCTGACCTATTTTGCATGTGTATAAAATAAACAAAACACTGAATAGACTACACATTCCCAAAAATCAGCAGCTGTTGTAGCCAAAATAAGAAGCTACAGAATGTCAGAATGGGCCGTCACTAACAGCTTCTGTCCTCTAACGACCAGAAAGAGTGATCCCTATGTAAGCAATGACATAGTGATCACATCCAGGCTGGAGGTTTCATTCACAAAATAAGCTTTCATCCTGAAAATGGCTCTGGAGCCTTAAAGTGACATTAAACCCTCAGATTTTTTAACATAAAACAATACTGTAATGTCTGCCTTACTGTAATCCATGGTAGTTTCCCTTCTCTTTGCTGCTCTTCCTTTTAGATCTGTATCTCTTCTCATGCTGGGGGAGAACTTCTGTTTTGCAGCAGACTGCCTTGTCTCTGAAATGGATACCTGGTGTCTGTGTGTAGGTTTGCAACCTGAGCCAGCACTACAGGAAGAGGCACTCAGCTGCAAAGGGAAGTTCTCCCCCAGCATGAGAAGAGATAAGGATTTAAAAGGAAGAGCAGCAAAGAGAAGGGAAACTACCATGGATTACAGTAAGCCACACATTACAGTATTGGTTTATGTTAAAAAAATCTGAGGGTTTAATGTCACTTTAAGGTGGTAGTGCGTCTTTGCTAAATTCTGTAACTGTTATGTACAATTACAGTAATAAAAGAAAAACATAATACATAAACTATAAAAAATCTACATTTTAAAAATCATTGTATCTTTGTTTTTACATATATTTTTAAATATATTCACATATATTTCACCAGGCATTAAAAGAGAACTTTGACCCAACCTTTTTTTGCTAGTTGTCGGGTCACAGGAGGACATTAGTATATGTCATTAGTATATGTCCTCCTGTGATCCGACAGAACTGGCATAAAAATCTCTAATCTCAGGATGTCGTATGCCATTGCCCACTATATGCTGACAGCGCAGAGCTGCGCTGCAGCCGGGGTGGATCCCGACAATATTGTTTGGGATCCACCCCACTTCCTGATTGACAGCAGGCTCTGCCTCTCCAGCTGTGAGCCCCCCTCTTCCGTCCATCCCTCCAGTCACCGCTCTGAGCAGGGAGATGAATGAGCGATCAGCGCTAAGTTATCGCTCAGTTCCTGATCAATAAGAGCCGATGTGTGACAGTGAAGCTCTAATTATGGGGATGATTGTAATTCCCTCTCCCTATAATTCTCCTCTAACGCATAGGTGTGTGTGCATGTGCGAGTGTGTGCTACAGTCTGCTGCTATTCATTTTGAATGGTAATCCAATGCACATGCACAGTGCATCACAATGCAAAGATGTGAACACTCAGTGAAGAGAATTCAACAAACAAGGAGCAGAGAAAATCTCAAGCAGCTGCCCAATCAGCTTCTGTCTTTCATTTTCAAAGCTTAACTGAACAAACTGAAGAGAGAATCTGTTTGGTTACTAGAGGAACTGCTCCAGAATCGATAAATTCCCCACATTGTGCGTTATGTTTACAAATGGTGCAGGTGCAATTTTATGTACACTGCGATATCCATTCAAAATGAATGCACTGCCATAAAGTGACAGTAAACTCAGGAGTTAAATCTTAAAAATGTATTCAAGTACCTTACCTATTAACAAAAATGTATCTTATTTGTGTCTCACTCATTTGTGTCTCAAAGTAGCCACCACTCTTAGCTTACGCCTGTGATGGACTACAATCTCATGTTTAGTTTACTAAATTGTATTGAGATTGTAGTCTATCACGGTGCGAGCTTGGAGCGGTGACTACTTTACAACTCACACAGGGACTATGGGGAACAAAAGTAGCCACCCTCCAGAAGGAAGGACAGTGTCACTACCAATTCAGAGATGATTTGAGGATCTACAGCTGAGTGATACACAAACAAGATACATTTTTGTTAATAGTTTGGATACTTGAATGCATTTTTAACATTCAGCTCCAGAGATTAGTGTCAATTTAACAATTCTGGTCTCGTATTCATACTTACCAATATCTATCACCAATACAAACATGTACAAATCTCAATGAGTGCCATTCTGCTTTAATGGATTGTAATCTCTGATTTAATAACCAATTATGTGCAGATGGATATCATGGAACAGAATGAAGAAAACAAAACATGTAATATTGAACAATACAAAGAAGGTTTTAAAATGGATATAAAAGAAGCAGCAGATGTACAGAATGACAAGAAACCTAATCCAGGAAATTGCAGTGGATGTGGTTTGTGGAAACTGCAAAAAGCTTTTGGTTGTTAACCATAAAAGAGGCAGATAAATGAAACAGGAATAGACGGATGTAACTGGCAATACGTTCTTCAGGTAGCCAAATGCTGCAAGCAGAAACTTTACACTGTAATGCAAACATCACTTTACACAAAGAGAAAACAGAATGGTCAAGATGACAAAGCAGACACTAAAGTTGCTCTTCACAACTAACTATTCAATTGTTACTCTTGATCACCTTTAGTATGTCCCCTCGTTTGAAGCTTAGCTCATCATCAGCTGTGGCTTTAAAGTCATACTTGGCTATGGCTTCCATGGTTACCGCAGCGTCGCTGACCTGCGGGGGGCCTTCGAAACAGAAAGGCTGGACCCCTCCGCTGCCCAACCTCCTCGATGTCACGTAGCAACACACTTGGCTTGTTAACGGTCCAAAGGGTGGAAGACGGCGGAATCACTTGCGGCCTTTAAGAAAAAAGAAAACCTTAATTACAATAGGCCACAAATGTTATATGAAAGGAATTTTCTTTTCAGCCTAGACAAAGGTTCTTAACAGGTAACTCCACCAACTAAGGGTTACTAAGGAACATGTAATGCATAAACTCAAATCACCACCATGAGCCTGTTTTTCTTTTAAAAGACAATTCCACTTCCTAAGAAGTGTTTCTCAATGGTCAGCTGACTGCACTGACCAATGAGTGCTTGCCATTTTTGAGCATAATTCAAAATACAGAGTGCAGGGCTGTGTACGGAGTAGGGATAGTACTACAGCACCGGTGGAGCGTAAGGAGCATTCACCCAAAGGTAAATAGAGCCGGGGGCGGGGAGGGGGCTAGAGAGGAGGCCAGATTGGAGAGGATAATTCCATTTTGCCAAATTCACCTGGGAAAGTGGAATTACCCTTTAAATATCTGTCTGGTATGTCCAGTGAGCTCCAAATTTGCTCTTGGACCCAACAACACAGTGCCTTTGCTGCACTCCAAAGCAGTGCTGTCAGCCCTGTTCTCTACTGCTGGACATCAGAACACGTCCCACGATCTCCATAATAATTGAGGGGAGGAATCTGTAGTCCACAAGGAAGAATTCAGGTGTTCTATCAAAGATTGTGACTGGGTTGGAATGTGTGACCGGTCACACAATTTTACGTAATCACGCCCACTTTTTCGGTGTTGAAATATTACACCGTCTATAGGTGAAGAATTCCAACGCTTTCTCAGCTGTTCCAGGGCAGATCGGCATCGCAGATGGTATGTGCAGGAGAACCGATCTGCCCTGGAACAGCTGATCGGTCCTGAAATGTCACTTCTATCCGACTTTGTGGAATGTAAGATCACACTCACAAAGTCAGATAGAAGTGACAGCTGAGAAAGTGTTGGAAATCTTCACCTGTTGCCGGTCGCACATTCCACGTTTTTTAATTACCCAAAATGAAAACCATTATTGTGAAGCTGAAATACAACTATTTTGGACAGCATTTTCCATAGAGTGACCAAACTGTATAGAGACCATTATAATAAGGGGGAAAGCAGACTGCTGTCGGTATGTACAGGCACCTCCAGTTAGGTATATGTGCCTCCCAGTGGTAGCGTGCATCAGACCAGGAATGTGCTCCTCGTCATCATCATCAAGGCCACCATACCCATCTCTGCCAGTGTGACAAACTCCACTATCAAAAGTTAAATGTCAACTGAATCTAGTAATAGCGGACTTGTTGAATTACAAGTAGCTCTGGTAATGACATACAGTCTTATCAGGGTGTCTCACAGCTCAGATGACAATATGAGAAACGCGCTTTTGGAGAGTTCTCTGGAAAAACAGCTTATTTACTTCCTCATCTTTTCGTGGTAAATTAAGAACGGCTGAAAATCTCTCCCCGAATCTTTATTCACTTGGCAAGCTTCCTGCAACATAACGGCTTCACATCACTTCTCTTATGTTATTACATATATAGAATAGAAAACCGCTGAAGTTTAATCTGCTTACGGTATATCATTTATTACCTCCCTAGTCTTCCCCGTTTACATACTAACTACATTTCTAAACAAACCCTTTCTCTTTTTATTACAAACCTTATGTTAGATACAATCACATCATCACTGGGTCGCGGTGCTTCTAAATGCAATGCAGGGAGATCATGGTTGGTGGGAGGGGCCAGCATGGTGCTTTCCTAAAAAAGAATCGGCCCTGATGCAAGCAGCGGGCTGACTGTTGGGGGGAGTTATGCAATTAAAAAAACAATCCCATGATGGGTGGGTGTCAGTCTGGAGGAGTGGGAATTCCTGGACAAGCTGTATTTGGATATTTAAAGCCCATATGGGATTTTGAGTCCCATGCTTTAACCACTTCAAGACCAGGTGTTTAGACCCCCTTCCTGGCCAGGCCATTTTTCAGTATTCAGCGCTGCAGTACTTTGACTGAAGTTTATTCCGTCATGAAACGCAAGGAAACATTTATTATTACTTGTCTAAAGACGCCCGCTCAGATCTAGAGAGCTCGGGGCGGCCGTTTTTTTACTACGGCCGGCCCGGAGGTGGTTAAAGAGCTGAATTCCAAATTAAGGCCCCATTCACACTGAGCGACATGAAAATCATGCGATTTTGAGCGATATTGCGTGACAAGCGATATTGAGCGACTTGTCGCGCGACTTTTTCCTATTTGGCTGTATGCAATCAGGAGCAATATCGCTCAAAAAAAGGGTCATGTAGGAGCGACAAGCTACCAGCGACGAGCTTTGAGCGATATTGAGCGACGAGATGTGAACAGCTCCATTGAAATGGATTGGAGAAGCTACATAGAGCGATATCGTGTGGAAATATGAGCGATATCGCTGCAAAAATCGCTCAATAAATCGCTCAGTGTGAATGAGGCCGAAAGGGACAGGTCAGGGACAGTAAATCTGAGGAGGAAAGAGTTAAGGTGGCCATACACTGTGCAAATTTCCTCAAGAACCAGCTGAAATTTGCACAGTGGGCCGACGGCATCCCTCGATCAGCAGATCGAAGGAGCCGGCAGGAAAATCTTTGTAGAAACACCTCCGGCAGCCAACGAGCAGGTATTCTGGACAGGGCCTGGAGGCAGCTGTGAGACTACAAAAGAATAGAGCAGTGTATGGCCAGCTTAAGATGATACTGGACGTCCTTCAGAAAAAAAATGAGGTGGGATACGAGTAAGAAATACGAATATAGGAGAGGAGTCTGTACAAATGGTTAAGACTGAAGGGCCGAAGTTCAGCTTTAATGAAGAACTGCTCCACACTCCACACACTATGACTGGTAAGAGGCTAAAGATACAAAACCAATACCTTGCTGAATGGTGACTACAAAATGATTTGAAATGGAAAGAAAGCTGAGGGCACTTTCTAGCGGCAATGGTTCCTGTACAGCATAAACAAAGCACTGAGCAGTTCTCTTATACAAGCCAACTGGCATTACAGTTACAACAAAACTGGGTTTGCAGCACACTGGCTGCATGTAAATCACACGGCTTATGCGAGGCAAGACTTGCAGTGCAAGATAACAGTTCTGCTGAAAGGGGGAGAAGTTATCAGACTTGCTCAGACTGTGTGGTAAAAGATATTAACAAAACAGGGCTGATTGTACACAGAAATGACAAAATAACGGAGGGTTTTCAAGCATTTAGGATAACAAAAATCTACAAACAGAAGAAAGAAAGTGGTAACTAATCTTAGGAGACAAGGCGGCTTTCAGCTGCCTGGCCTGTATAGGTCTGATTTAGTGTATACATCTTTCGATGGTCTGTATAAACCTGAAAGAGGCAGGAGTTCGTCCTAAAGGAACAAGTTGTCTGTGTCAAGCTGGGCATCATTCACTGTGTGTCAACTTAGTACAGCTTGGCCATCTTGGCGTATGCATCCACTCCTTGTTAGGCTGGCCATACACCTGCCATTTTTTTCTTCCAACCCGCAGGCTGAAAAAAAATAAAAATAAGACCCGATTCCTCCAGCAACAAGGAATCCCGCTGATTGATTTTTTCATTGCAAGCAACTGAAAGTCTGTAAATTGTGCCAATAAACCGGATTTGCAAAGGTGGTTGAACACTTTTCATTACCCTTGTGGGCAGCACTATGGTGTGGTGATTAGCACTTCTGCCTTGTAGCACTGTGTACAGTGCTGCATAAAATTGTCGGCGTTATATAAATACCAATAATAAATTCATTTAAAAAACTGTACACACAAAAAGACCACAGTCTGCAAGCAAACTTGCAACACACAGGAAATCAGTCAGGGAAGTCCGACTCATCCACCTCAGACTTGTGAAATATGGGCAAAATCCTGATCTAAGCACAAAAAATTGTAGAGGAAATGATGCTATTACTAGCCATGCGCTGTTTTTGTATCTCAGAAACAAGCCAAAGAAGAATCAATTAATAAGGGGGTTTCACTTGTACATTCAATTTATTTTATATACGGTAATGGAAAATATAACAAGAGTTGTGGAAACACCAAGCATTCCAAAGGTGAGAAAGAGGAGTCACTACAGTCCTTAAGGTCCCATACACACCTGTAAGTTTAGGTGCGATTAGGGATTCCTGCATCACGAACTTGCATTTTCCTTCAAGGGAATCCGTAAGGGCTAGTTCACACCAGCCCCAGTGCGTTCCGGCCCAATTGGGCCAGAACGCACTGGATCGCATCCCAGCCGGCTCACTGTGTTTTGGGCCGGGAGGGGGGGGCGTGGTAGTGCATTGAACTCAATGTCAAAGCAGCATCGCCCTTCAGCTGCACAGCGATCGGCCGCATGGGAACACCTGACACCTCAATGCCTGCATTCCAGTGCGGTCAGAAAAAATAGGGCATGCAGCATTTTTTCTGACCGCACCGGACCAGAATGCAGTCATTTATGTGCCACTCGTTCCGCTGTGGGCGATCCCACTGCAGCCAGAGGGCATGGCTACGTTGCCATTGACTTCAATGTACCACCACGCCCCCTCCCGCCCCAAAACAAAGTGAGCCGGCGGGGATGCGATCCAGTGCAGAATCGGGACGGAAAGCACTGGGGCTGGTGTGAACCAGCCCTAATCTGTGGTTTACAAGCAGCAGCTGTCACCCATTAAAGTTAATGATCCGGTGGCAGCCGCTGAATGTAAACAGTGACACACCCAATGTAATCACATCTAATACAATTACATGTGGTTAGGAATGAATCACTATCCCTGGACGCACAATCTGCTTTAAAATGTTTACTGTGTTCTGCATGCGCAAACAGATAAAAAAATTAATACATATACGGAGACCCACATCTAAGCACATGCCATCTGTCCAGTTGGTTAAAAAAAAGCTCTGTACTTGTAATGAAGCAAAGTAAGGCTGGGCACACACCTTACAACCATCGCAAGACTTTTGTCTTGCGATGGTTGTAAGGTACTTAAAAAAACGTACGATCTGCCTATCTTGCATAGGCAGATCGTACTTGCGATGATCGCAAGCCACGCCCCGAGGGGCGGGCTTCCGATGACCGCAATGCGCTTGCGCACACCGGCCCGTACGGCTTTTATCGTACGCACATGCCACAAACCCGCCGAACATTGTACGATGCTCGGCGGGTTTTCGAACATGTCCGTAAGTTAAAAGTCGTGTGACCTTACAGTAGTAGAGGTCGCACGACTTCCACACACCTTACGATAATCTTATTCCGTACTCGGTATTTTGGTACCGAGTACGAGTACCGATAATTTTTTTTCGGTACTCGCCGATACCAATTACCGAGTAACGGAAGTCCCATTCAGGAAGCCAGGTGGCGTGTAATGACTCGCTACCTGGCTTGCTGATTAGCCGGGAAGCATGTAAAGAGTCGCCACCCGGCTTCCTGATTAACAAGAAAGTCCCCTCTTACCTTAGTATGTGCAGCCTGTCACCCCCGGGGCCTCTCCAGCGAGAACGCGGCCTTCGTTCGGTACCCAGCCGGAGCCGTCCAATCAGGAAGCCGGGCGCCGTGTAATGACGCGACGCCCTGCTTTCTGATTGGCCGGGAGGCCGGCTCCATGCTCTCTTATCATGAGATGACGAAGGAGCATGAAGCCAGTTTCCCGGCCAATTCCCGGTGACAGGCAGCACATACTAAGGTAAGGTAACCTTACCTCACGAGGCCAGCTTCCTGATTGGCCAGCTTCCCAACCAATCAGGAAGCCAGGCAGCACGTCATTACACACTGCCCGGCTTCCTGATACCGGAAGTACTCGTGCTAGGCATCAGAGCATTTGGGCGAGTACGAGTACTTGCCCAAATACTCGGAATCGGCACCGATATCGATACTAGTATCGGTGCATCCCTAGTATTTGTGATAACCAATATTTAAAAATATGAAAAATTTAAGGAACAGCTCTCACCAAGCCTGGATCTTTCTTTTTACCAATTAAAAAACACAATGTTTATATTTGCTCTCTAAAAAGCCATAATACTGCAGCATTTAATATTAACTGTGTGCTCCTATGGTACATTCAACCACTGAAAAAAAATCTACCCAGTAGCTACAGGCTCCGCTCAACCACAATATTGGCAGAAGGAATACCAGGATAGAGGAGAACAAGTGCCTTCAGTTAGAATGGCAGCAACAAAGGCCGTAAAGCATTACCCCTATTTACCCCTACATTTTGCACAAAACTCAGGGGAACGAATGCGAAAGGTTTCTATATTTCACCTTTCAACTATTAATCCACATTAATTTTTGTTTTTAAATTCAGTATTTGCGTTTTAAATCAGGGGACAGGCTTCCCATTCTGTAAAGCAGAGGCCTATTCTAAACACAGAAGGCAGCGCTATCCCTTTTATTGGCATAAGCTCAATTCACAAAGCTAACACACCAGGAAGGATAGGGATCTGAAATCTTCCAGGCTCAAACATGTCAGATCTTGGCCGATGCAGGGAGAAAACAGATGACCGAGTACAGTCTGTATCTGATCTGCTTGAATAGAGTAGAGAGCAGGCATTAGGGGTCTAATATACCTTTAACATCTCCATAAAAAGGACCTATCACCAAACATTTACTATAGCACAGGGGCTTGTTAGACCCCTTTTGATAGTAATTGTGATAAAAATACAGTGAATGCATATCTAAACCCAAGAACAAAAATGTTAAATATTGCAGCTTACCATTCCTTAGATGTGGTAGCTGCATTTGTTTCTGTTTTTTTTCTGCCTTTTTTTCACTTGGTGATCAAGCCAGCAACATACTTCCCGTCATAGGGTGGCTACCATCACTCCTCCACTGTATCTACAGAGGAACAGGGTAACCACACTTGGACAACAGCATTATCAGCCTGTGGAGATTTAGATGGACTTTAAAAAGGTGACTGCCCCATATCAAAGGCCCTGATTGTAAGTACCCCTGTCAGAGCTAAATGGTTTCAATCATCTACCACTTTTGTAGCGTTGCATGACGGAATAAACGTCAATCAAAGTATCGCAGCGCTGAATACTGAAAAATGGCCTGGCCAGGAAGGGGGTCTAAACACCTGGTCTTGAAGTGGTTAAAGAAATACAAATATTAGACTTACTGGCATAACCAAAATATAAAATGGTTTGCCGTTTATCTGTGTTTTCACATAAATAAATGCATTTTAGCATGTGGCAATGGTCCTGGCAGCAAAAAAGCTAAAGGTTTTTAAAAAGTTGTAATTTTGTAATTTTAGACGAAGGCCACTTACAGCACCTTGAGTATGAAGCCTTGTTCACACCAAATGCAGAGCATTTTTTTTTAGTTTAAAATGGGCTTTCAGTGCATTCCAGTCGTTTTTGATGCGTTTGCATGCGGTCCAGAGCAGGTAAAATAGGGCTTGCTGCAGTTTTTTTTAACCTGCTCTGGACCTGATCTGGAACTGAATGCTGCGATGTGAACTGGAGCAAAAAATACCATTGGAATACATTGGACGCAGTTTTGATCCGGTCTGTAACTGCTCTGCTCTGCACATGCTCCACGCTTGGTGTGAACAAGGCTTTAGGGTTGCAGCACTACTACACAGAAGAAGTGTCATTTATGCGCCTCTCCTCTTGTCCATTTATAAGACATTATGTGGATGAAAACCCACAATACAGACATTTTCATGCACAAAGCCACAATGATTTTGAGAGAATGTCCTTTGGACAGATGAGACAAGTCCTCTTTCAACAAAAAGAACATCGTACCTACAGCAAAACATGGAGGAGGATCCGTTATGTTTTGGGGCTGAATTGTCACGTCTGGCATAGGGTGCCTTGAATCTGAGCAGAGCACAATAATATCTCAAGACTGTCGAGGCATTCTCGAGCAAACATACTGCCCAGTGTCAGATACTATGTCTCGGTAGCAAGTCATGGGTCCTTCAACAGGATAATGACACATAACACACTGCTAAAAGCATCCAAGAATGACTAATAACAAAATAATGGACTATGACGCCTTCTATGAGCCCTGATCTGAATGCTATTGAATGTCTATGAGAAGAACTGAAATATGCAGTCTAGAGAAGGAACCCTTCAAGCCGCAGACAACGGTAGCAGCTTACACAAGAAGAATGGGCCTAGATGTTGTCAGGGCAGAAGTCTGATTGAGAGCTACAGACATCACATGTTTGCAGTGATTGCCTCTAAAGGTTGTGCAACAAAATATTAGGCTACGGGTCCCATCATTTTTGTCCACTGCTTTTTTCATTTGTTTTAATATTTAAAAATAACGTTGGTTTAAAAATCAAACGCTAAGTCCGACTTTTATTAAACATCGAACAAACAATTATGCCAATTACTTTCGTCAGTTTCAAGTTATTTTAGAGAAACCCATGGATGGGTAACAACTAGAGGTGAACCGAAATGAAATGATTAAAACCAAAACATGAACCGAAAATAAAATAAATGTCAGGCTGAAAACGAAAAAAAACACAAACATTTCTAACCTTTTCAAATTTAAAACATTTTATTTATTTATTGTTATTAAATATTTCTTTATTTTACTGTTGGGGGCTTTGGGGAAATATTATAGTTCTAAACAGACCCCTGATATTCCTCTTTTAAAATAGGAAAAGAGATTGAGGACACAGCGTCCACAGTCTCTTTTTCTGCAGCCCCTGTTAAGGTGGCCATACACTTTACAACCATCGCAAGACTTTAGTCTTGCGATGGTTGTAAAGTAATTTAAAAAACGTACGATTTGCCCATCTTGGACAGGCAGATCGTGCTTGCGATGACCGCAATGCTGAACGGGCAGTGTGTGTGTGCGCACACTGGCCCGTTCGGCATTTGTCTCCCGAGCATCATTCAAACCAGCCGGAAATCGTAAGGCCCCATTCACACTGAGCGATTTATGGAGCGATTTTTGCAGCGATATCGCTCATATTTCCGCGCGATATCGCTCTATGTAGTTCTCCAATACATTTCAATGTAGCTGTTCACATCTCGTCGCTCAAAATCGATCAATATCGCTTGTAGCTCGTCGCTTGTCGCTCTTTCATGACCCTTTTTTAGAGCGATTTTGAGTGATATTGCTCCTGATTGCATACAGCCCAATAGGAAGAAGTCGCGTGACACGTCGCTCGTCGCTCAAAATCGCGCGATTTCCATGTTGCTCAGTGTGAATGGGGTCTTAGATTTTCGGCTGGTTTTCTAGCATGCTCCTTAGACAAAAGACGTGCGACCATACAGTAGAAACGGTCGCAAGTCTTCATTCACACTGCACGATTCTCGTACGATCGCGGGATTTCCTGCGATTCTCGTACGAGAATCGTGCAGAGTATGGGCACCTTTATAAAGGAACCGGAATCCTTTTTACTGAGTGTTCCTGTTCATTCATAACTTGTGGAGATAGTGTGTTTACCATGTACACAATCATGAATGAACAGGAAGTGATGTAGATCATACTATGTCCTCAATTATTTACAAGCAGTCAGCGATTACTGATCACTGACTGCTTGTACCCACTCTCCATCCTGACTCGCTGTCACAGGAGGCTGAGCGAGCGGTGCTTGGTCTCCTGTGACATTAATTAATGCTGCGCTGTGTCAGAAGGGCCATTTTCGCCCGATATGTTTCGGCAGCCGAAATTTCAGTGCATCCCTAGTAACAACAAATGTATCCGCATCTGTATAGGCAATTTAGCGATTTATTAGCTATGCATCTAGCTGTTTGCCTGGAGCTGAGTCACAGAATATTTTGAACCTTATTCACAAATGAATTACCTTGAGCTACAGTATAACGAAAAGGGAATTTCATAATCTTGTAGAGCTGAAAGCAACTAAAAGTATTCAGAATTAATCTCCATCTCTTATCAGAAAGGGTAAAACTTGACTTGCTCTTCGAAAAGCAAATGAGGAATAGCCGAATACCCACAAATCATTGTAGATATCAAGAAGACAGCAGGGCCTTTAACCTCTTGCCGTCCGCCCGTAGTAAAAAAACGGACGGACGGCACTGCTGCATCTGCGGGTTGCCGTCTCCAGACGGCAATTTTTTTCTGCTCGCGCGCGCCCCCTAGCGGGCACGCACGGGCAGAAAAGACCCGTCCAATGCGAACACCCGGTACCGGGTGTTTCACATATAGGCGATCAGCGGGTCCATAGCCCGCCGATCGCCTATATGTGCTCGTTCGCGGCACATATATAGTAAAGTACTGCAGCGCTGAATACTGAAAAATGGCCTGGATGGGAAGGGGGTTTAACACCGCGGATGTCAACTGGTTAAAAAACCTTAAAAAAGAAATTGAATACAATATATATATAAATATATAAATGGAAGTTACAAGCCCACTAGGTTTCTGGTAGGACCAACAGGTCTCTTTTGCACTTATTATACAGATATAGCAAAACACTTCCAATGCCTATTTAACAGACCAAAAGGAAGGAAATGCACAATAAAAGAGAGGTCAGAGACTGGACAGACCTGTTCCAGCTGGCAACTAGTTTGCACCTGTCAAATGACTATTGTTTACAGCAGTGGTGTGTATACAACACAACAAACCTTGAGGACATTGGACTACAACACCAACGGTTCACACAGAGTTCAAGTTCTGACAGCAAAAGTAAGCAATGGATCACTGATCATGGATGACTGAAGGATGCAAAACACTGCCTGCTCTCACAGATCTCACTATGCTTTGGTGGTCAGGACAGAATTTGGAGTACATGACCTGCATCCTTCAGAACAAGGTGGATTGAGAGGTACGTATCATGGCACTTTCATTTTTGGTATTAAAGTGACATTAAATTCACAATTCTTTTCCTCCCCTCACCATGCTGCTTTAAAGACTTACCCTAAATTATGCCTCCTAATCCGATCATCTTCTTCCTTCCACTTGTATTCAGCAATCCCTCCCAGCTGTGTGCACTCACCTCAACTGTGTCTCTCCTCTTCTCCCCGCCGAAGATCTCTACTGTGCATCCGCACACCCCCATCATCCTGCACGGCCATTCAAGAATCTTCAGATGGGAGCGAGCGGTGGAGACACAGGTAAGTATTTACCTATTTGGTAACTTTATTTGTAAAAAATTTTTTGCCTATATCTACTGCTTACTAGCAGTAGATATAGGCAAAAAAACCCCCCAGAGAATTTAATTCTACTTTAAGTGCTGTATTTTCCAGGGCTAATGAAATACAGAAAAGATAAACATATAAAATACTGGGTTACCACACCAAAATTATATTTTAAATCCAAAAATGTTTAAATCAAGCTTAACAATAAACACCTAACGAAGCTCATAAGCTCATACAAAACCCCAATCCAGCACTTCTGAAACTATGGGAAAGGCTCAGATATAGATATATATATATATGT